>NC_133659.1:67820689-68121747 GCF_037893015.1 Macrotis lagotis | reverse complement strand
CCTTTTTTTTTCCTTTTCAGAATGTTGGACCATTTCACAGCTCTACTTTCAGGACATTATTTGCCTGTTTATCTTCAGTCCCTCTAACAATTGTCATTTTCCTTTTTATCATCTGATAGATGTGAGGTGCAATTTCAGAGTTGCTTTAATTTGCATTTTTTTAGTTGGAGAAGGAAATAGCAAACCACTCCAGTATTTTTATCAAGAAAACTCAGATGGGATTATGAAGAGTTAGACACAATTGAACAACAACAAAAGCTAAAAGTACAGATTTCTTTCTTTTAAGTGGGCTGGAAGGGAGCAGGGAGAATAAAAAAAATTATGGTAGCATTTAATAGAGGAAAAAATAAACTTAATCACAACTATTAGTGTTAATAGGACAAATCTATCTATCAAATAAGGAGGAGGGTAGCAGAATGATATAAAAACCAAAACCTAATAATTTACAACATACAAGAAAAACACTTAAAACATAGAGATTCTTACTGTTAAAATGATGGGTTGGAGTAGAATTTATTACAACTTGACTGGATCCAAAACAGCAGGAGTAAAAATCATGATTTTAGACAGGCAACAGTAAAAATAGATACAGCCAGGAAACAAACAGGGAAACTATACAATATTATACTTAAAGGCACTGTAGATCATAATAATTTCTAAAAATTAGCGTGAGCCTAAGGAGTGAGTTACAGCATGAAGAGTAAAAGATTTCTCCCTTCCTGGGAATGTGCGTTACTAGAACATTTCAAGATGCAAAAGAGAGAACTGGGTATAGTAACTTCTCAAATTATAATTCTTTCTCCACATGACAGAATAAGCTCTAGTTTCCCCAAGCATTGACTTCATTGCCACCCAGTAAGTTTTTCTATTAGAAGAACATATCTATCAGTGTTTATTTGCTACATTTTGCCTTTGTGAAGGAAAAGGATTAATGAGTCTTTCTAATTCCTCTCTTATTACCAGGGAGGTTACTTAGGTTATATCTTCACAAGGTCACTGCCCTAAACTATGTATAGTTAATACAATCCCTTCAGCTACTTTTTACAAATGGGATCGACTAATGAGGATAATGAACAGGAAGGCAAACATTATTCATTATTAGGAATGATTTGGTATCAAAACATTTCATATGTGCAATATGTAAACCAACAAGGAGTCCTATCTACCAAAGAGGCTTAAAAGCTGACTCTCTTCTAACCTTAGAGTCTACAGGATGGCCATAATTTTGTCATAATCTTCTTGCCATAGTCCAATAAGAAATTGCTTTGTCATCTCCAAAAAAAGCAAACCTGCTACCTTCAATAAGAGGTCAATGTACCATTACCTCCTGTATAATTTTCCCCTAAGTCATGGAGATCCATGAGAACTAACCAGGAGTCGCTGATAGCCTATGTCATTTAATAGCAAGACTTTTCATAATATTTTAAAGATTTATAAAGTATCTTACAAACTGTATTTACCTTAGCTGCTTAGCAAGGGACCAGAGCATGTACCCCATCCTGTATACTATATATCCTATCTGTGCATAATTGTCAGTATGTTGCTCTTTCCCATCTCCATTTAAATTATGAGCTTCTTCTCTGAAGTACCACCTCACACCTCTCAGACTGGCCAGAAAGGATATGATATGACCAGAAAGGATAATGATCATTGTTGGAAGGAATGTGGGAAATCTGGGACACTATTACACAGTTGGTGGAGCTGTAAACTCATCCAACCTTTCTGGAGAGAAATTTGGAACTACACTCAAAGGGCAACAAAAATGTGCATACCCGTTGATCCAGCAATACCACTATTGGGTCTATATCCTGAAGGGATGATGAAAAAGGGTAAAAACATCACTTGTACAAAAATATTCATAGCAGCCCTGTTTATGGTGGCAAAGAATTGGAAATTAAGTAAATGTCCTTCAATTGGGGAATGGCTTAGCAAGCTGTGGTATATGTATGTCATGGAATACTATTGTTCTATTAGAAACCAGGAGGGACGGGAATTCAGGGAAACCTGGAGGGATTTACATGAATTGATGCTGAGTGAGATGAGCAGAACCAGAAAAACACTGTACACCCTAACAGCAACATGGGGGTGATGATCAACCTTAATGGATATGCTTATTCCATCAGTGCAACAATCGGGAACAATTTTGGGCTGTCTGCAATGGAGAATACCATCTGTATCCAGATAAAGAGCCGTGGAGTTTGAAACAAAGTTCAAGGACTATTCCCTTTTAATTTAGAAAAAAATAGATATCTTATTGTCTGATCTTGTTATCTCTTAGACTTTTTGTCTCTCTTCCTTAAGGATATGATTTCTCTCTCATCACACTCAATTTGGATCAATGTACAACATAGAAACAAAGTAAAGACTGACAGATTGCTTTCTGTGGGGGGGGGTAATATTGGGGGAAAAATTGTAAAACTCAAATAAAATATTTAATAAAAAATAGGGAAAAAATTATGAGCTTCTTTAGGCCAGGTACTTATTTTTATCTTTTTTTTTTTTTGGATCATCAGCATTTAGCCTAGTGACTGGTGTATAAGAAGATACTTAATAAATATTTGCTGCCTTGATTTCCTGATTCTTAGAGTAGCTCTTTGCAAACTCCATCACATTTCTTTTCAACGTAATTCTTAATTGGGGGAGGGAATATAGACTTCCTGTCTAAATGAATTTAAATTGTTTATGAAAGAAGAGACAGAAGTAGGCTTTGAGCATTTAAGAGGGACTTCAGAGGTAATCAAATCTAGTCATCCTATTTTATAAATTAGCACATTGAGACTGAGGAAAAGACATTACTCCTCCTAGGTCACAGAGCAGCCTGGACTAGAAACCAGGCCTTCTGTCAGTCAGATAGACAGACAATATACATTTATCAAGCATCTACTATATGATGGGCACAAGACAGTCTAAGTTCTAATTCCATATCCAGTATATTTGCCATCATATTTAGCTTCTGAATGAAATAAAAAATAGACAGATATAGTCATGGTGCAATGGAAAGAGCCTTGAATTTATAGTTAAAGAACTCTAGTTTGAGTCCCTGGTCTGGTACTTAGCACATCTTTGATTTTGAGCTAATCATTGATTTTCTCTGAGTCTTAACTTCCCTGTCTATAAAATGAGAGAACTGGACTAGATGAGCCCTAAAATCCAGTCTAATTTGATTTTTATGTCCTATGATCCTTATCCTATACCTGAAAAGATGATTCTCAAGGAAAGATTAAAATGTCAATTGTAAAAATAATGAGGAATTAAGGCTAATTACATAACAGCTACAGAGGAAGTTTAAATTGATTTAATAATAAAAAAAATTGCTTAGTGTATAATACCTTTTACAGATAAACTCACAAATAACACCAATCACAAATTTCTCTTCTTTTCCTTGGCAACCTAATGGAGAGACCCTAGATCAGAGATTAAAGAACCTGAATTCAAACCTTGATTTGCTGCTTCCTGAAATGTGATCCTCCTGGAAAGGGAATTATTTTTTGTTCCTGTTATCTCTTCTATAAAACAGAGATCATTGTACTTCCACTACTTACCTCACAGGATTGTTGTTCAAAAAACCTCTATAAACCATAAAATCAATATAAAGATATGAACTTACCTGTTGGGGCTTGAGTGTTGGCTTTCTTGCTCTCTCGGTCTCCCTTCACAGCCCAGACATGAACAGTGTAATCCATGCCTGGCCTCAGGCCTGTCAGAATCGTGGTGGTCTTGTCCTTTCCCACTGGTATCTCCTTGGTCTCTCCATCAGCTGAGGTGTAGCGTACCATGTACTTATCTATGACAGCCTGGACTGGGTCCCAGGATATAGTGGCTGTATCTTCTGTCACCCGATCAGTTATTAGGTTCTTGGGATCATCAATTTCTTTAAGAAAAAAAAATTTGGAGAAGGATAAGCTTTGGCGCCAAGTTGTCTATTGCCCCAATCCATTTGAATAGGTAGAGGCAGAGATGGAGAGTTTTCCAGGATCATCATCAGGTCTTTCCTCTGCATAATAACAAAGCTATTTTTGAGGATACCATGGAAGTACCTAGTTCCCATTCTTTATGGTTTATTACTAAAATTCCATTCCCTTTGGTCATTTCTGAACTTGCAATTTCTCAGAGTTGGAGGAATTGGATCTCTCTTTGAAGTGGTATTTGAAGCCACCAAACAAAACCACTGATTAGGCTGACTTCCAGTAGAATCTTCAAGTCATCTATTCATTATTTCATTTAGGACTTCACTGAAGTACACAGTATATCTTTTACTAAGACTCCAGGAAGTAGTGTTACAAATAGGAAAAATTGGACAAATTCCTTAAAGGTACACATCAATATGTAATATTCTCTCTCTCTCTCTCTCTCTCTCTCTCTCTCTCTCTCTCTCTCTCTCTCTCTCACACACACACACACACACACACACACACACACACAGATAAAACTTATTCAGATCATGTTACCTTGACTCCATAGACCAGAACCATGGTATGATATGACTTAGAGTTTAGCAGTACCTTCTAGAGCCTCTAACATTAATTTCTCATTTTGCAGTGGAGGAAAATGAGGACCTGAGAAGTTAAATGACTTCCCCATGGTGATATGGGGAGTAATTTGCAGAACTAGACTTTAAAGCTAAGTTGTCTAGTGCTTTTTTCATACATTGGCAACACAAACATGCATTTTCTAGGGAAGCCTGAGACCCTCTAGCTATCTCTAATGAATTCTGGTTTAGTTTTTGTTTCTCTGAGCACAGCAATCCTGAGATAGACATTTCCAGCCCTGGTGGATACCTTGTGGACTTGCCATCATTAAGAAGTTCAGATGAATAGTAACAGGAGGTGCTCCCTATAGATTCAACACTTCACTCCTGAAAGAAGGGGACTGCAGCCAGGAGAAGGAGCCCTGTCTCACTAGAAATATGGACCTTGAAGGAGTAGTTCACTACAGAGTCAACTTGGGAATGAAATGACTTTTCTAGGATTGTTGGCAAACATTTTTAAGCATCTACCGTATTGATATCACTCTAAGCGTGAGAAATACAAGCAAAAAAAGAAAGACAGTCCCTGCCTTCAAAGAGTATACATTCCAATGGAGGAATGACAACATATAAAAGGGAAATGAAAACAAGATAGCATAGGGAAGTCCAGGAAATCAGGAGCAAAGCCAGTGTGGGAGTGAAGGAGTAAGTTTGGCTGGCTTCGGCAGGTCCTCAAATTGGAGGTTCCAGGAGAGACTCATTGTTGGTAGGAGGATCCCTCAAAGTGTTTCATGTTTTGATATTTTAAGTACCAATCTGTCAGGCAAGTAAAACAGCCAATTATAATAACAGTTTCATCTTAAAGTCTTTGCCAATACATACTTAAATATCTTTAGTGTACTAAGGATTTCTGTTGTGGTAGGAGAAATAAATAGCTGTCCTATAGCTGATATAAGTAGGAAATTGAGTATCTTTCTAGGCAGTCCCTAGACAGAAGTCATACATAAGTTTTAGATGATTTTTTTCCCTGGGGTTCTGGATGGTGGTAACAAGAAACTGAAGTCTAGAAGAGCCTCCCTGGGTGGCTAGGTGGCGCAGTGGATAGAGCACTGGCCCTGGAGTCAGGAGTACCTGAGTTCAAATCCAGCCTCAGACACTTAATAATCACCTAGCTGTGTGGCCTTAGACAAGCCACTTAACCCCACTGCCTTGCAAAAACCTAAAAAAAAAAGCCTCCCTTAGAAGCTAACCTACTTCCTTAATAAATATGGTTCCTGATAGTCTAGAACTGGACCCCCCCTCAGTAGGAAGAGATCAGGAACTTGTTCTAACAAGATCTAGCACCAGCCTTTCTACCCTACATCACATGGCCATGCCATTAGTAAGTCTTCCAAGACAGCAACAATCTTTCAATTTAACATCATTTAGATATTTCCAAATAAATAAACCAGTTTATGTTTTTCTCTCTTGGCCTCATAGAGTAGTAGGAAGACTGATGAATTTGGAATCAGAGAACATAGGTTAATAGCAACAAAAATAATAAATAATAATAGTTAGCCTTTATATGGTATTTTAAGAATTACAAATCACTTTATGAATAATATCTCATTTTGTCCCCACAACAACCAGGGGAAATAGATGTTATTATCACCATTTTACAAATGGGATGTCCAGGGTCACATGGTTTATTAAGTGTCTGAGACAGTATTTGAATTCAAATCTTACTGTTTGCAGTTCCAGAGCTCAACCTAGCTACAACTGAAATCACTAGATATCTACTTACCAGTTAGGTCCTTAGAAAATTACTTAATCTCTCTGCACCTTAATTACCTCTTCTATAATGCAAAGATAATAATACAAGCATACTATCTCACAAGACTTTTATTAAGAAAGCACTCTGAACTATAAAGTTAATATAAGTGAACTATTACTTATAATGGTATTGTTACTTCTGGTTACCTGTTGGGGCTTGAGTGTTGGCTTTCTTGCTCTCTCGGTCTCCCTTCACAGCCCAGACATGAACAGTGTAATCCATGCCTGGCCTCAGGCCTGTCAGAATGGTGGTGGTCTTGTCCTTTCCCACTGGTATCTCCTTGGTCTCTCCATCAGCTGAGGTGTAGCGTACCATGTACTTATCTATGACGGCCTGAACTGGGTCCCAGGATATAGTGGCTGTATGCTCTGTCACCCGATCAGTTATCAGGTTCTTGGGGTCATCAATTTCTTTAAGAAAAAAATATTTGGAGAAGGATAAGCAGTGACACCAAATTATCTATTGCCACCAAAGTCATCCTTATAGCATAGAGATGGCAAACTTTCAGAACTATAGGATTTAGAAATCATTGGATATGAGAGTTGGAAGAGACCTTACCATCAATACATCACTTAGTCAAAAATGTCACTACTTTCAAGGCTTGGAGTGGGGAAGGGAGCTAATGGTACCGATGAGTACTTGCTGGATTTATAGATCCTCAAATCATGGGCAGAGCAGTTTCTCTGGTGTAACCTTTTCATTCAGTAAAACCACTGGTTAAATTGATCTCTCCCATAACCATCAGGGAGCATATTTCTTATTTAAAGACCATCATAATCTAGCTGCAATCTGTGTGTTCAATCTCTTTGGACATTATTCTCCCTCTCACATCCTGCAATCTAGTCACACATCATCCATGACTCCTCCTGACTCCCATCTCCATATCTGAAATATACTCCCTTCTTACCTTTACCTCAAGAAATTTTTCTTTTTCTTCAAGATAAAAATAACTAGTTTCTACTAAGCACTAGGCTTTACAATTATTATAAGTCATTTGATCCTCACAACAACCCCAGGAGGTAGATGTTCTCATTATCCCATTTTATATATGAGAAAGCTGAGGCAAACAGAATACTACCAGAATTATATAATGAAGATTTTCTTTAACCGACCCCTCAACCTACTACTACTGTTCTCCCTATCAAACTACTTTATATTTAACTACCTTGTATTCATCTGTATTTATTTTCCTTATATTTATTATACATCTGCTCATAAGGTCTCCCCATTAGAATGTAAGCTCCTTGAGAAGAGAGATTACTTCATTCATTTATAAACCCAGGACCTAGTATAGTATATGGTGTCCAACTCTTTGTGACTCCTTTGGGGGTTTCCTTGCCAAAGATACTAGAGTGGTTTTTCACATCCTTCTCCAGTTCGAGGTCACACAGTAAGTGTGTAAGGTTAGAGTTTGGCACATAATAGGTACTTAATAAAGAATTATTAATTGACTAATTGATTGGTTTTTATGGAGGATTGTTTTTCAGAGATCATTGCTTTCTTTTTGTAAAGATCCTAGAAATGGTATATCAGTATCTCAATTAGCAGAACTTAGTGAAAGTTTAACAAGTCTCCTAAAGAGGAAATATTAATATAAAATGTCATCTATTCATATAAATAGACTTAGAGGTCATTTGAACATAATGGTTGTGGGTGGTTCGTGACCCATGCTGCCATCTTGTTTTTTTCTCAGATTTTTAACATTTTTAAAATAGTAAATTATTCCAACTTGCAATCAGATACCAGACATCAATAATCTTAAAATAGGCCACCAGGTGGCTACCTATGAACAAGAAAATGGTGGGGGCAAGAAGTATTTGCTCCCATTGACAACAAAATATAATGAAAAAACCATTGGATTTGCACATAGAATACATGGCGGGGTACTGCTACTTTAACAGATTATTTCACCTTTTAGCCTCAGTTTGTTTATTTTTAAATTAGGATAATAATACTCATTAGCTACAGTTTTTTTTTTAAGCTCATCATGAACAATAAAACTGTTTTCTAATGTGAGCTTGCAATGGTAACATTTCCTTCTGTTACCTGTTGGGGCTTTGGTGTTGGCTTTCTTGCTCTCTTGGTTCCCTTTTTCAGCCCAGACATAGACATTATAATCCATGCCTGGCCTCAAGTTGGTCAGTAGAGTGGTAGTCTTGTCTTTCTCCACTGGCATTTCCTTGGTCTCTCCATCGGCAGAGGTGTAACGCACCAGGTACCTGTCTATGACGGCCTGAACTGGATCCCAGGAGATGGTGGCTGTATCCTCAGTTACTCGTTCAGTAACCAAATTGGTTGGGCTGTCAAGTTCTTTAAGGTAAAAATATGGGAAGAGAAGTTTAATCATTCTAATTCTGAAAGACAAGTGTATATACACAAATAAGGATTACCTGGCCAAAAAAATCTGAGTCCAATTAACTATACAGTGACTGCATTTTCTCAACCTAATATCCAAACTTGTGACCAGACAAAAGATAGTCTCATAAAAACCAGGACATGTGTTGTTGTTTTTTTCCAAAAAAAACTCATTAAAAGTACTTTCTTTTCATAAAACAAGGACGATGCCAGAAAAACTCAGGATATATTTCCCTTAATTACAGGTCAAGAGCTGTGGTGGTTTAAGCCTTAACCCAGTGGTCTGAAATTCCAAGTGGGAGTTAATAGCCCATAATCAGAAGTAGGTCTTTTAGATAAAGTCAACATTCCATTTTAATTGGTACAACTTTGTCCTCAAATTGTTTTCTTAAAAAGTTTCAGTCAATTCCCAGTTTCCTCTGCTCCTTACTTTTATGTAATATATTATTTTAGTTCCTGTTCTTTGAACTTCAAAGACATCTTAATTTCATGACTCATAATGGGTAATCCTGCCACCAGTAACAAATGGCAAACCCTCCAGACCTTAGCACACAAATCTTAGTGGCTAAAACAAACAAACAAAAAATTATCTCTTGGCTAACCAATGGGTGATAAACCTCTACAAAATTTATTTGCCTAGATTAGGACAATAGGTAAACTATTTATTGCCAGGAAATATGAAGATAATTTTGATCAAATATCTGGAGAGGGAGAGCCACAAACAAGCAGGAGATCAGAAAGGTCTCTTGCAAGAGATAACACTTGAAAAGAGCCTTGGATAGAACCCCAGAGCATAAAAAGAAACATCCATCAAAAGAAAGAACTAGACCAGTCGATCTTAAAAGACCACTTTGTAGGGTGAGTTCTGCCTACATGGTAGCCACATAGCACTAGTAATAGTGTTTCTCATGCCTACTACCAATTCCTATTCAAAATCTAACATTGAACTTACAATTTATGTTGTAAATTGTAGCAGAAAGAAGTACATTAACTACAAATAAACCTGTTTTCAACAACCACCTGTCAATAAGACCATTTCTTTTTATCTTTGGAAACTTGGGTGGTCTGCCTTAGCGGGCTACCCTGGTTAACAGATAGCACCAACTAGGGTGAAGATAATTACATTGCTGCTCCAGAGTGAAGTCCTGTGGTGTCTGGGGCGGGGGGCCTCATACTTGACTAACTGTCTATAGGAAGGATGTAAGATTTATGAAAATTAAAGGCATATTTAGTACATTATTCTCTGAAATAAGGGCCTTCATTTTATGCTCAATACCTACCAGTCACTGCAAACCAAGATAAGCTTTTGACTCTTTTGTCAGTTAAACATTTCAAGCTCTCATGTCCAGAAATGAAAATTAGAAATTGTCAGTTAATTTTAGGAAAACACTGAATGAACTTACAACCCAATTAAATGTGACCTATAATATGGGGGGTTGAAGGGGAAAATCCACATATGTGCTAAAGCTTATTTGAGCATAAAAATGCAAAATTCAATTATGAAAAGTAGTCACGTTTGTTTCTTTGAATATTTTGACACCCCAGCTGTCAAAACTGGGCACCAATCTCCTGATGCAAAATCAGCTTTCTCCCTGAGGGAGTTTCTCAGTTTTCCTTTTCCTTTCTCTCCTTTTGAGAGTCAGTGTAATATAGTTCTCTAAACATGAAATCTTGAGCCATAGGATTCAGTATCATTTCCAAAACTATGTTACCACAAGCATATAACTTAACCTTGCCAAGTCTCAGTTTCCTCATCTGTAAAGTGGCTCTCAATAATGCCTGTTCTTCATAGGATTCTTGTGAGGATCGAATGAAATAAGGACCATGAAAGCACCTTGCAAAGCTTAAAGCAGCCCTATCCATTTCAGCTATGATTCGTGGTTACCTGTTAAGGCCTTGGTGTTGGCTTTCTTACTCTCCTGGTTCCCCTTCTCAGCCCACACATGGACTGTATATTCCATGCCTGGATTCAAACCAGTCAGAACGGTGCTGCTCTTATCCTTCCCCACCGGTGTCGACTTGATCTCCCCTTCAGCAGAGGTGTAGCGCACCACATACCTATCGATGGGGGCCTGGACAGGATCCCAAGAGACAGTAGCTGTGTCCTCTGTGACTCGATCAGTCACCACATTGGTGGGACTATCAATTCCTTTCAAAAAAAAATAATGAGGAAAGTTAGCACTAGAGACATATTTTAGGTTGTGGGTGAGGATCTAGAACAAAAATATTCCTTGTCTTGCCATCTCTGCCCTTATTTGCAAACTTATAGGAGTCCTTTGTATGCTTTCCTTATCTGCCATTTGTTTAATTCCTTCCATAAGGTATCTAGCAGCTATGTGATATTGGGCCAATCACGTATCCTCTCTCTACCTCAACTTCTTCATCTGAAAAATGAGGATAATAATAATAATAACTAACTTGATGTGTTGTTATAAGAGTCAAATGAGAAACACATGGAGAATTCTGCAAATTTTAAAGCAGCATCTAAATGGGCCTCTTATAGGGAGCCAAATGAACTAAAAAAAAAAAGTGCTGCAATGACTGCACATACTATGATAGGGAACCCCAGGAAACTTCTGGGGGAACCTCCAAAGGAAACCTCCAAAATATCTGTGGCTACATTCAGTGAAGCCTCCACAACTCCATTCAGAAGGAAGGTGTCTCCAAAAGTTTTTATAATGCCTATCAGAGATGATCAAGGGAACTCTTTGATTTGCTGGGGTGGGAATACCACATATGCTCCAACCCTTCCCTGAAGGAAAAGTTCTCTGATCTTAGCTGAGCATCAAAAATGTGCCTTGCTGAGATGATTCTCAGTCACTTCTTATAGCTGATTTTGATGACTAGGTTTGTGTCAAAGATTTCTGGTGACTAGAACTGCCCACCTTGTGAGTTATGAGTTGCAGAGGAGAAATAGCTCTTCATTTAAGAGATTCTGTTCTAGTAGTTTCTCTAGAATGGGGTAGGGGTTGGGTGGGGGGGAGAGTAAGGGATTTCTCTCCAGGGAACTCCTGTTTGGAGATTTTCTAGGTCATATCAAGAAGGTATGTATTTTCCAACAAGGGGTCAGAGAACAGAGGAGGTCAGAGTGCATGTACAGCTCCATGAAAGCTCCTTCACTCCAACAAATGAGGGGTTCTTGTAATCAGCCTTCCACCAGAGTAACCTCTTTCTGTGCCTCTCACCTTCAGTCCTGGAGCTAAGGGGCAATAGGCACAGACCCTGTGCTTTGGGTGAGATATTTAAATCAAAAGAAGTTGGGGGGGATAAATAAGAACATTTAGAACAGACTCAAGAATGCTGAGAATAGGAAGAGAGATCAGGGTTTCCTCTAAGTCTCAAATCTTTTCTTAATATGCACAATCTTGAACAGTGAACCACACCCATATGATGGAGGTGTTTGACCAAATCAGAACATTCCATTCCAAGACCTATATCACCTCCCCATGGCTACAGGAACAATTATAATTCACAGGGAAGCTTCCTGCATGTTTCAGGGGTCCATCCACAGAGTGAAAGGGTTGAAAAGAAAGAAGGGCAAATCCACTTAAGTTGAAATGAATGAAAAAGAAAGCATACCCCCTTTTCCCTTTTCTTTCCTCTTCTCTCTAATCTAAAGTTGAAGCTACTGTAGGCTACTGAAAAGATCTATCTTCACTTGGCAATACTTCCACTTCCCAATACCCAGAAATAAGAATTATCTGGCCAATAAATAGATGTGGAAAGGTGGATAATTTAGGGTATTTCCATGATAGAATCTTCAAGGAGGAAGATCATTGCCAGAAGAGGCAAGCTCAGCAACTTTAAAACCATCCAACGTGATATCAAAAAGCTGTGGGTATGATTAAGCAAATTTTCCATTCCAGATTCAAATGCTGAATACTCTTTGAGTAGCTATGGATTCCTGGCCAAGTCAGAGATGAGTAACAGCTGCAGGAGCTGTTAGACAGACCTCCCCAATATCCTTCTATTCTGACCTCCTCCACACATTAAAGAGATAGCCTCCTACCATTCAAAACCACAGATCTAACTGGGAATCTGCCTCTGATCAGTCTAGAAGAAAAAACCCAAAGGCTCAGACACATGGGATCAACCTTTAGATTTAATAGAGGAAGACAACCTACTTCTCTAAGGAATATAGGGACAGGGCTAGACATGCAGTTTCACTAGCATATGGGACTCCTTGGTGCAAAACTCTACCAAAACAGGTCATCACTTTCCCTGAAACTTATATTCTTACAGAATTGCCTATTTAAGTGACTTGCCTGGAAGGAAATCTAAATTATTAAAAAATCTGAATTTAAATAACAGATAAGTTAAGAAAGACTTGTGACATTACAAAGGAATATATGCCAAGGTTCTCATAGTAAAAGATTAGACTAAGTCTACCCATTGCCAACTGTAATGCCAAGTAGCATATGCCCACAGGCAAGAAGACCTGAGTTAACATGCTCAGTCCATAATTTATCTTTCACCTTTTTCTTATGGTGATGACGAATTGTAGGAGTTAATCTTGGAATATTAAGGATTTAAGGAGAAAAATAGTTTCTTGTGTTGAGTCGCTAGGAAATAAATATGGAAGTAAAGGAAAACATAGTCTTGTTTCTTTCTGTATAGCAGTGGTTCAGCTATCAAGGTTTCAGCTGAGCCCAAACATGGAGATAATAGTGACCATGGAGCATTGAAGACATATGCTTCAAGGGTCTAGCGGACACATCATAAGCCATAAGGAGGAGTCTGAGGCTATTACATAAAGATACTGGAGTTGGGGGGAGTATCTCTGAAGAGGAAAGTTGCCCTTGGCCCATGAGTTCCTATTAATGTTCTTTTCCACCTGTAAATTCTTTCTGTTGACTGTATGTCCATTTGGGAGAGTGTCAGGTTTATGAGGATAGGTTTTTTTTTTAAATTACTTTTCTTATTATGCCATTTCAATCATATCTTTACTTTGAGCTAATTATTTCATTTATCAAAAAGTAAACACAGAAGAGTATCTTGAATCTGGGAAAGCAGTCTAAAGAAGGGTCCAATTTATAGTTTCAGGTTGTGCGGGTAACCATTGGGAATGCTACCATCTATCTATTTCCTGTGATCCCCAAACTATTAACTTTTCCCCCATAGATTTGTTATGTTTCATTATATCAGCTACTTGCCTTATCCTGGGCTACCTGTTTTCTACTTATTTCCTAACTTCAACTCAAAGAATAGTAATTCATAGGGTGAAAATTTAAATTCTGACCCCAAGGAAATTGTCAAGACTGTTCCATCACTGCTTTATTTATGTTTCATTGAAAAACAGAAAATGCCTGCCTGTGTCAACTCCTCCTCTTATACAAGAACTGCCCAAATAGCCTATGTCACATCAACTTTGTTTTCATCATCCATTCTCCTAGTCCAACAAATAGGAAGAAATTAGGAAGATAGCTTGGATGTTTGCAAGCTGGCTCCCCCCAAGGACTATCTTTTTACTTATTCTTATCACTCAATGTAAAGTATGGATCCTAAGAATAATTGCTCCATCAAACCCAAAGGCAAAAAATACAAACCCAAATCATAGCTCCCCAGAGCAAACTAGGGCAGCACTGTGATTAGTAAAGGTCTGCAGGGGATTCAGTGTTAGGTTTCTCTGACCAAACGTCAGATGAAAGAAATCCTAAGTTTCTTGATCTCACCCTCCGGCTAATCATTTACTGATGTGCCTTGTGACACCTGGGCCACCATGGTAACTGAATTCAGTAACAGCTTTATACTCTGAGTTGCCAATTGATATTTTTTTAATTATATGTAGAGTTGGTCTACTTATAGGCCCCCCTTCAACCTGACTGTGAATCTGAAGTAGCAGCATCTCTATAGTGTCTTGAGCATTGCTTTGTTATTACACATTCAGGCAGAGCTATAATAAAGCATTTGTTATCTCTAGGTAGGGCTGAAAAAAACTGTGCTCAGATCTTTTTTGTTACTATTTACCATAGGCTTTGAATCTTCACCATAATAATGTCTATCATTTTACATCCCCAAATAAATACCTATTTGTTGTAGTGAGTAATTAGCTACTCTCTCTCTCTCTCTCTCTAGAGAGAGTAAACTCTCCATAGAATATTGTATTGATTTGATTGTGGCATGAAAGATATAAGCACACATAAAGCACAGTATTAATCAGGATTAGTTGTATCATTGTTATTATCTGTTGGTGATTGGGGGTAGTCATTGACGATAATTAATAATAAGCTGGGCCCAAAATTGAACAGGGGCAGAACCAGGTTAGATTTTTCTTTTAATGAACCCCAAACCTCTCCTTGAAACAAAGGCTCGTCTTTATAATGCCAATAAATTCTACCATTGTACAGATGTGAGACATGGAAGAATTTAAAATGGATGCACCACCAGAAGACAATGGCAGCTCTGAGTAGACAGCAGCACATTATGAAGAGGAAATTATAAAGGGGAGTAAAAGAAATATATGAATAAGAAAGAAGATGAGAGAAAAAGGAATTATTGCTAGACAGTATTTGTCCTCCATTGGTATCCTCACAATGACAAAAGAAAGTCCATTGGGCATATCCCCTAATAAATAAATGGTCAATGAAAAGAAAGTTTTCAAAGAAAGAAATACAAACTATCAACAGTCTTATGAAAGAAATGCTCTAAATTCTAATAGAGAAATGAAAATTAAGTCAGCTTTGAGGTTCCTACTACTAGGAAACCTTGTCTTGCCCAGAGACTTCTGTCAGCTATAGCTAATTCAATAGATACTTCTTCCCTACCTTCATTCCCCTTGACCCTTTGTTGTGATGCATGACCCTTCTAGGGCTCTGGTTGGTATGAGCCAGACCAACCTCTTGTTAATAAGCAACAAAAGCAAAAAAAGTTATCTTTTTTTCATTTTAAAGGATTTGTCTCTAGTCACCAGTCTTTAAACTCTGATATCAGCATTTAATGTCAAAGTGTGGGATTTGGAGAGAAGGGCCTATTTGAAAAAGGGAATTTTTTTAGCCAAGAAAATAAGTCTGAAAAGATTGTTGCTTTTCAGACAAAAGTTTGATTAGAAGTTACCCTTTGAAAAATATGTATTTTTAAGTTGTTTGGCTATTTTTAAAGTTATACTTAGTTAAATCTTAATTTGCTGAATAAAAAAATAATGTCCTTTGTAGTTGAGTATCAGTAATAAAATTTCTTGATTGCTTAATGAAATGTTTTTTGCAATGTATTGCTGAGAAGTCTGTTAGTTGATGAACGTAGTAGAGAGAACTATTTTCTCTTTCAACATTTTTTTCCTGTATTCCCTTAGTATAATACCAGGCACTGAGGTTCTGTATACACATCTTCCCCTTTCCCTGGTCTGTAGATTCATGAAATTCAGACTCTTCATTCACACCTGTATAGGATTGGGAGGGCACCAAGGAGAATTTTTTGTGAGACGACTGGAGGTAGACAGCTCTAGCTAGGAATACAACATTTTTTGTTTTGTTTTGTTTTCCCTATGTTTATTAATGTGTGACCAAGAGATGTTAAGTATCCAAGTCCCATGAATGAAGGATCTTATAACCATAGGCAGGAGTCCAAGTTTAGAGTATTGTTGTTCAGTCAATTCAGTTGTGCCTGACTTTTCATGATCACATTTGAGATTTTCTTGGGAAAGATACTAGAGCAGTTTGCCATTTCCTTCTCCAGGTCATTTAAAGATAAGAAAATCAAGGCAAAACATAAAGTGACTTGCTCAGGGTCACACAGTTACTATGTGTCTGAGGTCAGAATTAAACTCAGGGAAATGAGTCTTCTGGACTTCACGCTCAGTGTCCTATCTACTACATCAACTCCCTGCGCAGGTTTAGATTGGGGGGCTCTAAAGTCATAAATTCCATATTTTTAAATGGTTTGAGCAATATTCCTTATCACCCCCCAGCTAATTCTGAAACTGACCTTCTAGGATAGAAAGGTACTCTGATTTTTCAAAGGAGATACTGCAATCTTTTGGGAGCTTTAGCTTATACAAATAAGAGATGGGGGGGCCCTGATATCCAATGTTGAGGTGGAGAGCATCTGGGAACATCTACCTGGCAACATAAATCATCTGATCCTCTCTCTTGCTATAAAATAAAACATTAACATTGCCCTCCTATAGACTTAAGGAAGCAACGTGAGTGACTTTTGGATTGAAGCCCCCTACCACAATGCTCCTAGGGTCACATGAATAGTAACAAGGTGGTCCTCTTACATGGAACCTCAATCTGCCTTTTTAGAATTTCTTCACCTCTTGTCATTACTTTTGCTGGCTGAAGCCAAGTAAGACAAGTTGAATCCCTCCTCCATTTAACAGACCTCAAGATAATTGAAAAACTGCTATCATGGTCTCTTCCTATTCCTTCTACCTTCCTTCACTCTCAAGTTTTCATTTATTTCTCTGCACTAAATAGTCCCAGTTCCTTCACCTGGAAATGTCATCACCTCAGTCCAAATCTGACCTCATATATTTACCAGTTGTGTGATCCTAGGCAACTCATATAATATCTCCCAGTCTCAGTTTCCTCATCTGTAAAATGTTCCTAACTCCCAGGGCTGTTGTAAGGATAAAGTCAGATCATATTTGTAAAGATATTTGCAAATCTTAAAACATCATGGAAATGCTAATTATATGTCAGTCTTTAGTTCTCTCACTATCATAGAAACCCTTTTGTACATACCTCAGTTTATCACTGCCTTTCCTAAATCCTCCATAGAACTAAACACAATAATTTATCTCTGGTCTGACCAGGGCAAAACATATCTCAAGCATCATTTCTCTATGTGGACTCTATCTGTGCTGTTCTTAATGTAGACTAAGATAATAGTTTAGGGCATTTTAGTTGTCATATCACTATCGAATCATGTTGAAATTCTAGCCCACTAACACCTTGCCTTACTATTTCCACTATCTAGCAATAATGTCTAGTCAAGTTGTTCACCATCCTATACTTATATAGTGTTCTTTTTGAACCCAAATGAATTTCATTAGCTATAAGGGATTCTTTCTTTGAGGGTATGATAAGCCCCTATATCCTTTTTTAATAGATTTTATTTATTTTGAGTTTTATAATTTTTCCCCTAATCTTACTGTCCTTTTTAATATATGAGAGTTTACAGTTTTCAATTGTCATTTTTTCAATTGTATCCAATGCTTTATGACCTCATTTGGGGCTTTCCTGCCAAAGATAACTAGAGTGGTTTGCTATTTCCTTCTCCAGCTCATTTCACAGATGAAGAAACTGAGACAAACAGGGTTAAGTGACTTGTCCAGAATCACACAGAAAGTATCTGAGTCAGGATGTGAATTCATGAAGATAAGTCTTATTGATTCCAGTCTAACATTCTACCCACTGGTACCACCTAACTGCCCAAATTCTACTTCTACTTCAGCCTAAACCAAGGTTTGGCAAACTATAGCAAAAGAGAACATAGGAAATGGCTAGGACAGGTTCTAAATAAGACTTTCTTTTTGGTGTCCCTCCAAGTCACCATTTAGCCTTTTATGTACCTATGGCTATATTAATGATTCCTTGATTTAAGGAATTAAGTAATATTGAAACTAAAAATTCAAGTTAGTAATTAAGTGTTATTAAGATATTAACTAATAAGGCCAAAAGTATAATGTCTTCTCTGAAATGTTTGGATTGTAAAAGAGAGTCTTTTTAAAAGATACTCCTTAGGCCTTGCCAATGAATAAATAAAAGCTTGTTAAGTACCCTGAAAAGTTGCACTCCCTGACCTATGGAGGTCACAAATAAGAACCAAAGGTTAACTACTTTTCTCTCTATCCATTCTTGAATAAGGTAGATCCTACTTGAATAGCAGGGAAGGGTCAACAATAAAAGTGCATTTTTATTGCAGACTCTCTAGAAGACCAAGAAGAAAGAATAATGTCATCTAATCACAGACTCATCCAAATAAGGAAATATGATCCACTTTTATGTTAGAAATGGAATAGGACAAATGTAATGTCAAAATCATTATCATCCTCCTTCTCTACATGAAAATATAAGAAAGGATAAAGATTTGAAATCCGGCTATAACACAAATAAGTCCCTGGGACAGTGGATTCATTAATTCACATTAAGTGAATCAATAATTCACATAGTTCCATGTACTAAGTCATTGGAAAATTTAGGCATATGTTTATGAATCTTAGGGGGAATATCTGCCTGAAACTGAATCTGAGTCGATATGGTCTGATTAAAGTATTCTAAAGTCTAACCAAAACCAGAGCAGTCAATACTATCTAAGTTGCCGATGGAGCCAGGGCAAGCTTGTGAGAACCAATGTAGTGTCTCTAACATATATTAAGAGATTAAGATTGAATTATAGTTTCTCATCTGCCAGTGGAGGAGCTATGACATCATTGTATATTCCTAAGAAAATGTTTAAAGATTCCAAAAGTTTAAAAAGAAAAAAAAATGTGGTCTTGGTCTGATTTTTTTTCCTATAATATTTCAGCTTTGAGGAACTCAAAATGGCAGCTTCTTTCAAATAGATGGTGGTAGTTTTGTGAGGGGTTTCAGTCAGAGATCATATAAACATGAATGGTCTGTATGTGAGAATCCTCAAGAAAAATTCAAAGAAATTATATCAATTACTAAGAATTGATATCTAAGATTCTAAGGGAGAAATTTCATCAACCAGAATATTGGTCTGCTTTTTTACTTTCCTGCTTTGAGGACTGGCCTGGTTCTGAGTCTTGGTGTCATTTTTTCTGTAGACAGATGCTATATTGTCTTCTAATGAGTGTCAACTGTCGATCACATCCTTCCCTTTCATAATTTTTCTTTAATTCAAAAAGAAAAATATCTGAATTGGATCATTTGCTCTCTGAATGTGAGAAAAAATAGAGTCAATGAATAAGTCATGTTTAAAGCACATTGAAATTTGCATATGCGACTCTTGAATTCCAATGAATTTTTACCTCCTCCTTTGAGGACAAGGGGGGGTATTAAAATTTTATAGAAAACTGAGTTCATATTAAGAAAAATTAATTGGATTAATATTAATTAATGATTCTACTGAATTTGTGATTTTCTTCTTGAATTCATTTTCATCTTTTTATTTTTATTAATCAAATGAAAAATGTAATCCCAGTTTGTTTTGAATCCAATTATCTTTGCCATGCACTTGAGATCTAGCTCCCTCTAGTTTTGTGAGTCAACTGAACAAATATTAGGGAAGCCCCTCCTACTTCCCTAAGAGGCAATAGTGAAGCTCAGCATTTCACTAGGCAATAGAGGAAGTACAAAGATGAATAAGATATGGACCCTCGACTTGCAATTTCGTTGCAAAAATAGAACTTGAAAAGTGAAATAAAAACAAAAGACAATATGGAGCTAATGTCCTGGGAATTCCAATCACTGTGGGTTTATGGAGTAAATATAACATGAGCAAGGCTTTGTAGGATAGATAGTATTGGGAAAAGGAAGCTTTCCAGGTCAAGGGAACAAATTGAAGAAAAATAGAGTCAAGAATGAACAAGTCATGTCTAAGGTCTTGAAAAGACCTCCTGACTGTGTTAGGAAGAAATGGCAAATAAGTTTGGAAAGGCATGGTGGGGGTCAGATTATAAGAACTCTGAATGAAGTCAGGGGAGTGGGAAATGACAGGTTGATAGAATATGATGACAGTACTGTTTGCAGAAGATTAATCTGGAATGAATAAAGGAGTAAATAGTCTACAGAATGTAGGAGAGATGACTTCCACATAAATGTGGCATAAAAGGCATCATTCAAGACATGTGTAACTGAAAAAGAGAGATATTATATCTTATATTTTCCACTGGTTATAGAGTGAAAGCAGGGTACAATAGGTAGGCAACCTGAGTATTACACAGGTATTCAATAAATCAAGGAAAAGTATATTCACTGGATTTTCCATGATTTGATGTGGACAGGAATTATAGAAGATGAGTTCAGCACTGGTAAAGGAAGTATGACCATGTCAATCAGATTTTAGACCCATAGGAGGCAGTTAAGCAGCACAATGGATAGAGCACTGGCCCTGGAGTCAGGAGGACCTGAGGTCAAATCTGGCCTCAGACACTTAATAATCACCTAGCTGTGTGACCTTGGGCAAATCACTTAATCCCATTACTTTGCCAAAAAAAAAAATTATAGACCCATGGAAATATCAAAATGGACTGGGAAAGGTTATAGGTAAAGTACAAACAACTTACTAACTCATTAAAATGGCTCATTAGCCAAACTCCTATCCATATTTGACCTTGTATTCACTTTTCCTCTTAAACAAACAAAAATATGAAACAGGAAAAAAAAATCATTCTTTACTACTGGCCCTTTTAAAATGCCATATGTATCAGGCATACAGCAAAGGAGCAGATGTTGTAGGTACTGAATTTTCTACTCTGACCAGTCAAAATTAGCTATCGTAAGGGTAAAAACTAATCAGAACTAAACAAGAGTTTTCTTAGAGGAAGGTTCCTGTTGAGGAAATTGTGTTTTTTTCTTTGTATCTTGCTACAGAGACTCATCTCAATCTAATAGCTCTATAGCCCAAGTAAAAAATGTTTATTTCTTTCTAATAACAATGATGATAATGATAAAAGTAATGTCAATGGTAATTTGTTCCAACTTTCATGAGGCTTTTCATATTTTCCCACTTGACATGAAATGTGTAATGCAATTCTCAACTATGAAACTTTGGTTACTTTGGTTAATGGATAAACAAGATTAAAAACCCTGGCAGCTTTTGTAGTGTGTGGCTTCATTTTTCTTCTCTCTCCTCCCTGCTATCAATTTCTGTATTAGGAATCTGAGTCAACTGTAGGTGGATAAACTTATAAAGCAAGAGAAGGAAGCAGTGGAGAATAAAACCAGCTTAAAGAAAACTTGACAAGACATCCAACAAAACAAAGGAATCCCAGGGACATTAAAGATAAAAAACAGATGGAGGACAAAATAAAAGAAAAAAATGGAAAGTATAGAGATCATTCTAATAAATTGATTTCACAATCAAGGGCAGTGTGATCACATTTGTATTCTAACATCACAGTCCCAAATGTGTCAATAACAGAGATAGAAATGACTGTCATTGTTGTTTGTCCTTTGTTCTTGAAGAGGTCTCTGATCGGGGGGTGATGGCATGACCTGCAAGTGAATTGGATTTAAGTGAGGAAGGGCCATGCAAAGTTGCCAGCCTCTCTTTCTCCTCTAGGGCCTTTGGGTCCAGTGGCCAGATATACATCAGGATGATTGGAGATGGCCCTGGATGAAGTATGATAATACATAGAAATGTCACAAACAGCAAAAAGGCGAAACTCACTGGGATAGAACTAAATATATGTACAGAAAATCAGATGGATACAGTACAACTGTGAAGATATTGAGGGGCTGATGCACAAAGTTATCAAAAGAGATATACCAAAAGTACAGGTAAAGAAAATCTCAAGTCCAAACTAAAACTGACTGAGAAAATTTCAGCTTCAAACTTCTATACCTATTCTCCCACTTATACACAATATTTATGATTATCATGTAGACACAAATGCAGGTCATTCATGATAAAGATCTTAAAAATGATTAATGGGTCAAAATAAGCAGCCAAGTTATCAGAAAGAACTTTTTCCTCCAAGACACCCAGCATTGAGAGGAGATTGCTACGACCATGAAATTTTTCATTAAAACCCTGCCACATAGATGCCTTTCCAATAAGGGAATGCATTTATCCAAAAACTTATTCTTTCTTACCTCTTCTGGGACCCAGAATTTTTATCTAGAAAGAAGGGAAAACAACCAAAAGAAACATCATGAAGAGAGGTAGAATTAAAATCTGAGAACACTTTCCAAGGGGCCCATACCAGTCTTGCCATTCAGGGAAATTGGTTTGCCTTCCAGCCCACTTTTCATGGGTATCACAGTGATCTTGTACTCAGTCCCAGGCTGTAAACCTAGAAAGGAAGCCATAGAACAACAACATTATGGATTCCTGACAACCCTTCATTCAGTGTAATAGTATTCCTAAAGTGTCAAACATCCCAGAGGTTGTCCAGGTGTCCTTTGGATGAGGAACAAATGAGATACCATCTTCCTCCTTAGAGAACACATCTAAAAGTCACTTTAAGAGCTGATCCTAATGCAATCAGCACTGGCTTATAAAGAATTCCTTTATTTAGTGGCCTGCCATTCAGCAGATGTGCAGTCAGAGGGATAAGGCCTCTTTGCTGACACAATAAAACTGATTAGATTTTCTCCATTTGTGGGAAAGAAAACCAATAGGGACTAATGCTTGCTTCCTGATTTGATCTGTGGTCACAAGTGACTTTCTAGTAGCTGAAAAACACTCTTTATGAAAGGGTCTTCCCCTCTTAGCACAACAATCAGTCCAAGACTTTTAAAGGCTATTCAGCCACTGGACAGCTCAGCTGCCCCAGCAATTTTGGGGGTGGAAAGTCAGACTCAGGAGATTAATAATACACACACACACACACACACACACACACACACACACACACACGAGAAAGGAATCCTTGCTAACAGTCAGATCCATTTTCAGGCATAAGCATCAGAGCCAGGAATAAATCATCTCAGACCATATTGCCTGCTGAAACCTCCCAAGTAGGAAGATAGGAGAGAGAATTTTGGGGCCAGATCTGAAATCCAGAGGTTCTAGCTTGGTCAAAAACTTTATCATGGCTAAGAAAATCAGAGATGAGGTTCAAGTGGATCTGGAACTTTCTATTTGGCTCCTGGGTTACTGAGAAATCGATTTCCTAGAAGTAAACTTCAACCATTCCCTCTTCTTCCATAATTCCTTCAGCCTTTTCACTGGGCATCAGCCCACCCTACTCCAGACTGAGTTAAAGATCCATCAGCAATTTAAACTTTTCTTACCTGTTATGTCATATCTGCTCTTGGGGTCATTGCTCTTGGGTACAGTCACTTCCTCCATCTCCTGTCCTTCTAAGGTGCCATACCTGAGTTTGTAATAATCAACCTCCACTGGTGGATTCTCCCACTCCACATCCAGAGAGGACTCCGTCTCTTCAGTCACCCAAGCAGTGCCAATCACAGACATGTCTAAGGTAGAAGTAGAGGAAAGGAGGAAAAAAAGAAAAAAGAAAAAAATGACAAGATGCAAGCAACCAGGTCTCCCCCCACCCAGTTTTACATGTGAAGTGATGAACACCTCTACTCTGAGAATCTTGAAACAGAGACCTTGAAGATAATTGAAGAGAGGAATTTCCTGTTCTCCCTTTCTCCCTCATCACCTCCATTCCTATTCCCTTACCCCAAGAGCTTTGCCTTGAAACCCGCACCTCTCACCATGCCCATTATGCCAGGCAGCCTCCTAAGGCCCATGATCAGGAAACAAGGGCTATCTATATCAGATTGCCTTCTGTTGGCAGGAGGGGGAGGGAAGGGAAGGGCAGGAGGAAGAAAAATTGTAAAACACAAAACCTTGCAAAAAAAGTTGTATGTAATTAGAAAACAAATAAAATATTTATAAAAAAAAAAAGAAAAAGGACAAAGACTGTTACAAAGTATTTGGACACAGTAGCCAGATTTCCTTGCATTTATATATTTGTCTCTGTCTCTGTTCTTAGAGAACAGACTATATATAGGAGGTCCTATATATAAGACCATGAGGTCCAAATACCTTGATAAAGAAGTTTAGGAATTAGCCTGGGGAAGTCTAGGACATTTCCTATTGATTACTTCTATAGCAACCTGAACACACGTTTCCTCAGTTTTTCCAATTGTCCTTTTCTATTCTACTTCAGTCATTCTAATCAATCAATCAATAAGCATTTTTAAAGTCTGGATGCTAGACTTGTACAGGATTTCAGGAATGCAAAGATAAAAGTGAAATAACATGTGCCCTAAGGAGCTTATATTCTACCAGGAGAAATCAAATATACAAATATATACAACATAAATCCCCCAGATGAGAGAATCAAAGAGGAAATGTGAGCCAGTTAGTGGCACCATGAAGAGAGCGCCAGGCCTGGCGTCAGGAAGACTTAGCTTCCTGAGTTCAAATCTGACCTCAGACACTTACAAACAGTGTGATCCTGGGCAAGTCCCTTCACTCTGTTTGCCTTGGTTTCATCATCTGTAAAACTAGCTGAACAAGGAAAAGGCAAACCATTCCAGTGTCTTTGCCAAAAACATCCCAAACGGGGCCACAAAAGTCACAATTACAACAACAAAAGAACAGATGTATTCTAGGCATATAGGATTGCATGCAATCCTTATTCCTTGTCCTCTTCTCAAACCTTTACTATAAAGGTTTCTCAAGGGTTTGTGCAAAAATATAGAGTCAAATCTTAAACCTTACCACTCTTGTAACTATGTCTGGTCTCCCAGACTTAGAATATTTCAAATTCCACAATTTCCTATTCTCTCACACTCTGATAAACATTAAATTTGCTTTTCACCCTCATTCTGACCTTTAATTCCTTACCCTGTCCCTTGCTAGGGATTATTCAATCAAATTTCTCCTCTTCTAGGAAAGCTGAGTGTCACTAGAGGAAGTCATAAAATTGAGCTGATTTCATCCTCTATAAACCCATGCTATATAACTTCAATTGGCTTCTCACTGTGGCTCAACCATCCTTCAGTCCTCTACCTATCAACTCATTTCATGCCCCATAGACACTGTGACAATTATTTTCCTTCCCTCACAAATACAGCCCAACACAAAACAGATGATTTAGTCCTTTACTAAGAAGATTAAAAACTTCACATGAACTCCCTCAGTTTCCCCAACTCTATTCCTAAGCATTTCTCAGCATGATTCCCTATTCCCTCTATCTCCCTTCTTTCCCTATCTCATTCCATTCTGCCTCTTCCAAAAATATTCCCTAGTTGTCTTTCATTTCTTCTCCACTCAGCCCTTCCCATCTCTCTACAAATACACTCATCTCACCAGAATTTTAAAAGTCTTCTCTATAGTCTTCTATTCCAACAAGCTATGGTCCCAACTCTTTTCTTCCTCTTTACTTCTTTTTTTCTTATTGATATTTTATTTCATTTTTCCAATTACATGTTATGGAAGCTTTCAACATTCATCCACATACATATTTATGTTACATAATTTTTTCCACCCTCCCTTCCCTACCCTCCTCTCAGTGGCGAACATTGTACAGGTTCATTTGTGTTTAACATGTTCACAAATTAATCATTTTCTGTATGAGGAATTAGGACATAGAGAAAAGAAAGAAAACTGTAGGACAGGAAGGAAAAACATAAAAGAAATTTTTAAAAAGCGAACATCATGTTCAATAGATTCTATAGTTTGTTTGGGGGGTTTTTTGGATCGGTTTGGTTTGGTTTTCTTCGTCTGGATGTGAATGATATTGTCTATAATAGGTCTCCCAGAGTTATCCCAGCATTCTGAATAGCTCAGAAATGCTGCATTCATCAAAGTTGATCAACTCATAAGGTTGTTGCTAATGTGTTCAATGATCTCTTGGTTCTGCTCCCTTCCTTTCTACTGCTAAATTTCTTGACAAAGTTGCATCCAACCCCAAATCCTCATTACCCGTTTCTTAAACCTTTGTAACCTAGTTTCTGCTTCCACCAACTGTAAATATTTCCAAACCAGTTCATATCACCTGTGTGACAATAAGCAAATAACCTTTCTGGGTCTCGATTTGCTCCTTTCTAAAGCCTTAACAACATAGGAGCATCCCTAAGGGAGTTTAGTTGAGCACGTCCAGATTTCCTAACATGAAGCCCTTCCTCGTTTGATGAGTTGTGGGAGTATATGGGAGGGAACATACCAGAAAAAAGGATATGATCTTAAAACTGGCAACTGAGACAGTTCATCTCTTTCTGTCTTACACACTTCCTTGCTGCATCTAGTGAAGGTCACACAGTTCCCCCAAGGCTCAGGAATCATGAACTGAACCCAAGAGTAGGTCTCTTTCAGCATTCAATTCAGTCATCCTTTGATCTAATGATCTTCTAATTATCAAAATCAGTGGCATTTTTTAAATCCTCCTTCTTCTTTATTTCTCTAGAGCTTTGGAAACTGTTGATCTCCCTCTCTAGCTCCATACTGCCTCCTCTGATTTCAGAGACTCCACATTCTCCAGACTCTTCTGTCCTTCTAACCTCCCCTCCTCCACCTCTCTGTTTAAAGTGAATGTTTCGGGGCGGCTAGGTGGTGCAGTGGATAAAGCACCAGCCCTTGAGTCAGGAGTACCTGGGTTCAAATCCGGTCTCAGACACTTAATAATGACCTAGCTGTGTGGCCTTGGGCAAGTCACTTAACCCCATTTGCCTTGGGAAAAAATCTAAAAAATATATATAAAGTGAATGGTTTCCCTATAATCTGTCCTTAGTCCTTTTGTCTTCAATCGTTGCATTAATTCCCTTACCTAATTCACTACAATGGTATAATGTCCATTAAACCTTTGTCCTGACCTCTCCTCACCTGTCATAAATAGAATCACAGTATTTAAGAATTGGAAAGGATTGAATCCAACCCAAACACAAAAGGGATTCCTATTTTAATATCCCTGGTGAGCGATCATCTGGTGAGTAAAGATTATCTACCACCAATCAGTTACCAAGGCCTATTGACTACCTCCACATCTCTTGAATTTTCCTCTTCCTCCACTGGAGACTGGATTGAAGGGAGGGAAGATTGAAGGCTGAAGAGCAATTAGGAAGTGATTACAATCGCCCAGGCTAAAGATAATGAAGACCTGAACATGGATGGCAACTGAGAGAGTGGAAAGGAGATGGACACTAGATGGGCAAGACTTGGCTATTCAACAAAATTGGGGCTGAAGGAGAGGGAAGAAAGAGATAAAAATGCAGAGGGGGGATAAGGGGAAAATAAAACCTCTTCTCTTCTTTGCAGAGGTAGGAGTAGGTTGGTTTAGAATATGGCAAATACTGTCAGAATCACTGACTGTTGAAAAACTGTTTTTTCCTCTTTTGTTGTTATTCTTTATTACAAAGGATAATTTGCCTTGTGAGGTTAGAAGGAAGGATATATTTAGAGATTAAGGTGATAAAAAAAACAAAAGATGCGAATAACTTTAAATAGAAATTTTCCCTTGGAGATTTGACCTAAGGGGAAAAAACAAGATGATTCCAGGGAAGACTAATAAAAAAAAGTGATTAAAAAAGGATAAGTTTGAAGAAAGTGCGATGCTTTTTCAAATAGAATAACAGAAACTTAATAATCACACTCAAAAATATTTTAGAGAAAGTGAATCTCAGGCCAAGCTCTCCCTGAGGACAAAACCAGGGGAAAATAGGTTTAACTTGAATCAGGAGAGAAATAAACTTCATGGTTAGGGATTTTATGAGTTTTTTGGAGAAAGGAAGATTATTTAAACCTTCTTCCTCTAAATATCTTTCAGAAATAGATTGCTACTCATTAGTTTAAAATGCCACCTACTCTGCTTGAAACCAAAGATATCAACTGGATAGTTTTAAGAAAGTCTTTAATCATTCTTAAACTAATACTTCATTATCTTTTAGCTGTTTGAAAGGGAGACATAATAATAGTTTCTCTCTTTATCTTGACTTACTTCCAGGTTAAGTGATTAACCTTCCTCACTCTCAGTTTCCTCATCTGTAAAAATGGGTATAATAAAAACTGGCCTCAAAGGGCTGTTGCAAGAATCAAATGAGACAGGCTCTCTATTTGCTAGCTATCATTATTATAATAAATAATGTTAAATTAGCCTCCAATTTGAGCTTCCTTCCTCAAGTCTTCAGTGCCCTATTCAGTCCATTCTCCTCAAAACCTCCAAAGTGATAAAGTTGGAAGGGACCTAAGAGGTCACATAATCCAAATCCTTCTGCTTGCAGATGTAGAAATGGAGGTCAAGTGACTTGACCTCAAGGTCACACAAGGAATAAGCTTAAGAGTCAGGGTCTGAACCCAGGTCCTCTGCCTGTCCAGACTGGGTTCTTTCCATTATAGAATGGACTATATTGTTCAGCATCTTCAAGTCCTTTAAAACTTGGTTCTAACCTACCTCTCCAAGTCTTTTTATTAGAAATTGCTCCCCTCAAGCATTCTATAGTCTAACTGAGACTTTTTTTGGTGTTCCTCTCAAATGACATCCGACCTCCTATCTCCTTGACTCTGCACAAACTATCCCTCCATGGCAGGAATAGTCCTTCCTCTCCTCAACTTCTTGAGATCCCCAGCTTCCTTCAGGACTCTGTTCAACATGAGGTCTTTTCTCTTCTTTCTAATCACTAATGTTCTTCTCTTGTTAATTTTGTAAATTTTATATACATGTAATACATATAATGTGTATAATATGTGTGGATATATATATAATATATATATATATATATATATATATATATATATATATATATATTCCTCCCTAATAGAATGTAAACTCTATGAGGGCAGGAACTATTCCATCTTTTTTCTTTTGTATTCTCAGCACTCACTAAAGGGCTCATCACACAGTAGGTCCTTAATAAATGCTTGTTGATACATTGCTTGCCACCTAAGAAAAGAAGTCACTTGGATCTCCAATTCTCTTCCTAGTGAGGTATGTATAATAACAGGGAAGAACAAATTCCACCACAGAGTTGTCAAGTAGCTCAATGTTTACTTTTCCCCCCAAGGTAAGATTAGGTTTCCTACTAAGATGACTCACTAAGTCACCATGACATGCCAATGACCCTGAAAAGCTCTGCAGGTAAAGCATAAACTCTGAAAAGTCTTCAGCAATGGACTATGCCAAATATCTAAGGACCAGCCTAGTTAAGATTGGTGACCAGATGATGATGAAATTTTCAATAGCAACAACTCATGAGATCAATAAGGTCAATAAGAGTTGCTCCCTGTGGTCAGCGTCTACCTTGGTTGCCTCTACAGATCCTTAAAGGTAGTCAGATTAGGCGACACTTAAGTCTTATGCCCAACAGTATCAGGTATCAGGGTGGCTCAACTTTGATCTCATATCTAAATGTTAATCAAGAGCTTCTCTGACCCTTCAGGACCAAACCACATTTGGGGTGGACCCAAGAAGAAGAAGAAGACTACAGTCACTGAAGAAGTTGAGGCATAGGACCTGGTATTTGGTGTTCTAGGATCCCTTGGGGATCTCAAGGTACTCCAAGTTGTTTCAATGGATGTAAAAGTTGGCAATTTGTATGGAATAAATTATACTTTCCTTGCCCTTCCAACATTAAGATGTTGCAGGCTTCCAAGGTTTACCCAGTCTAAAACCTCCCAAGTCTCAGAGGCAAGGCTTTTTTTTTTTTGCTATCAAGGATTATTTTGGCATTCTGGTAAAGATTTAAAAATAACATTTCTGGGGCAGCTAGGTAGTACAGTGGATAGAGCACCAGCCCTGGAGTCAGGAGTACCTGAGTTCAAATCCAGCCTCAGGTACTTAATAATTGCCTAGCTGTGTGACCTTGATCAAGTCACTTAAAATAAATAATTTTTTAAAATGATGTTTCTAGATACATAAAATAAGATACAGAAGAATACAAAAGAAACCAATTATCTTGAAATACATTTATCAAAATAACTTTTTAAAACAAGTTCATAGATCCTAGATCAAAAATCCCTGCCTTATAATTTAGGCACAGATCAGGATACTTGGCTACCTAAATGTGAGAGCCAGATAATAAAGACTATATTGATCTGAGGGTAATTGATTAGGGTCTGACATATAATATTTAATAAATGTCTTATCTATCTATCCCTATATATCTCTCTACCTATCTAGCCATCAATCCAATCTTTCTATCTATCTATCTATCTATCTATCTATTTAATACTTCCTTTGTCAATTGTCAACAGCAGACACAGAGATATGGTTTGGATGATGTTTGATTTAGTTTGGGGGTAGAGAGTAGAGTAAGGGTCTTCTCGTGGCCTGTTATCCCTATGACCCTTACCTGTAGAGGCCAGGAGATGCTGTGGGTTACTGGTAATCCCCTTTTTCACATTGCGTAAAGTGATGATGTACTTGGTGCTAGGCTGCAGGCCAAAAATTTCATAACTCAGCTGATCTTTGGGGACTTTGACCTGCTTCATTGAAGTATCTAGCCCCAAGGGATAGTAGCTGAGCAGGTAATGGTCTACATCTACTTCTGGATCCCAGTTCACCAGCAGAGAGTCCTCAGTGCTTTTGAGTAGTTGTAGACTCTGGGGAACAGGAACTAGAAACAAAAGGAATGGGGAGAGACAGAAGAATCCATCAATAAGGATTTATTAACAAGGAGGTAAGTGAGAAAGACAAGTGGCAGGATGTATAAAAACAACGGACATGATTGTCTCTCGGGGCACTTTGCCATGGACACACCACATATCTAGAGTGATATGTATAGCTCTGTGTACTACATTTAAGAAGACCATTGACAAACTGGAGAAAGAAAAAAAGAGAGAAAGAAAGAAAGGAAGAAAGAAAGAAAGAAAGAAAGAAAGAAAGAAAGAAAGAAAGAAAGAAAGAAAGAAAGAAAGGAGGGAAGGAGTGAAGAGAGGGAGGGAAGGATGGAGGGAAGGAGTAAAGAGAGGGAGAAAGGGAGGGAAGAAGAAAGGGAAGGAAAAAAGGAAGGGAGGGAGAAAAGAAGGAAAGAAGAAAAGGAGGGAGGGAGAAAGGAAGCAAAAAAGGGAGAGATGGAGGAAGAGAGGGAGGAAGGGAGAGGGAGGGAAGATGGAAAGGAGGGAGGAACAAAAAATGAAGAAAGGGAGGGAGGGAGAAAACGAAAAAGGAAGAAAGAGGTGGGGGAAAGAAGGGAGAGAGGAAACATTGATTAGGAATAGACTGGGAAGAATGCTTCTCACCCTGGGAGCAGTCAAGGCCAGTGAAGCCCTCCTCGCAGTAACACTCTCCTGTGTCACAGAAGCCATGGCCGCTGCAGTCATTGGGACATCTCTTCTCACTACAATCCTCCAAAGTGAAGTCTTCATAGCAATGGCAAACGCCCCTGACACAGATCCCATTGCCACTACAGTTCTCAGGGCAGGGCAGGTAGCCACAGTCCTCACCAAGATAAGGCTCATCACAAATGCAGCGACCATCCACACAGCGTCCATGGCCACTGCAGGCCCCAGGACAGCTGGGGAGGGAGCAGTCAGGGCCTTCCCAGCCTTCATCACACCTGCATCCACAAGTCTCTTGGATGAAAATTCCATGCCCACTGCAGAGGTTGCTGATACCTGGTCAGAAAATGCCAGGTATCAAAGAATAAAGAAAGAAGGGAGGTAGGGAAAAGGAAAAACAAAAATGATGATTTGGCAATATTCCAGGAAACTTGAGAATCTTCTTCCCTGGAAATCTCAGAGAAATAACATTCTATTTCACATCATCTCTTCTATTAATTGACATTGATTTAGGAATGCTTTGTAGCCAGAGATAAAATGCAAGACTAAGGGAAGGAAGGAAGGAAGGAAGGAAGGAAGGAAGGAAGGAAGGAAGGAAGGAAGGAAGGAAGGAAGGAAGGAAGGAAGGAAAGAGGGAAGGAAGGGAAGATGGAGGAAAGGAAGGGAGGGAGTAAGGAGGAAAGGAAGGAAGAGAGTAGAGCAAGGGTGGGAGGAAGAATGGGAAGAAGGGAGGAAGTGGTTAATGAGAAGTGATGAGGCAGAGTCTGAAACCCACTTATTTCAGACTCCCATTAATGTCCATCACCTGATTCACTTCTCCAGGGTAAGATTAGACAAACTATCTCATTTCCTCTTTTTTCTCATTTTATATGAATTATATGAATTCGCCTGATGCTTTCCTTCTCTGTGCTTCTTTGGGGAGAAAGGGGAGGAGAGTGAGAACAGGGGATCAGACCTGGATTTTGGTTTTTTGGAGAAATTCCAGTGGGAAAACTAGCTGTGCCAATATAGACTGGCATCTTCCCTATAACTTATAGGAATAGAGAATTGTGACTCCAAGGTCAGCTATCTATCTATTACACAATTGTCACTTCTTATGGTAAATCTATAATACATTATAAAAATAATAATACCTCACATTCATGGGAGGGAATATGATACAAGGGATAGAGAGCTGACCTTAGAATGATGAATACCTTGGTTTGAGTTCCACCTCTGACTTATACTGGCTCAGTAACCCTGAGCAAGTGATTTAACTTGTCAATCAATACTCTCATCAGCTCTCTAAGGTGATATATTCAACACTGAGGAAGAGAGTTTCCTCATTCTGGAAATCCCTATTTCAAGAAGCCATAGGGTCGATCAGCATATCTTACATTTGCAGGCCCTATGCTTTCATATACATCAAATCACTTGATCTGTGACTGTAGTTAATATCCTAATTTTTTTTTGATGAGGGACCTCAGCATCAGAAAGGTCAAGTGAAGTCCATGGTCACACAACTGGGGTAGAGACAAAATTAGGATCCAATAATTTTCTCATTCCTATTCTAGGGTTCTCTTATTTTCTACCTGTTGCAAAAGAGACTCTAACAGTTTGAGAGATGTTAGATTGAATTATATAAAGAAGTATTTAATCACAGGAAGACGCAGGGATATTTTCCCAAAAACTAGATTTCAGGTCTCCTGGTTTGTAATTCAAGTAATCCTGCCCTTCTTGTTATACAAAAGGCTAGAATCCCATTCTCTGAATTAAGGCAAAATAAAATGCAAGGACGGTGGTTCAGATGAACTAGAAGATGGTACAGAAAAGTCAGGGACCTGTGTTAATTCTGGCTCTGGAGATAGAAGATCTAGATTCAAATTCTAGTTCTGTGGCCATGGGAAATTTCTTCCTTTTTTGAGTTTGTTTTTCTCGTGCATAAAAAGAGAGGGATGGACTAGATGAATTTGAAGGTCCCTTCCTCCTCTAAATCCCATGATTATCCAGGGATAAACATGTCTTGGGGGGGGGAGATTAAAGAGAAACTGGGTTTTTCCTTCAGATATCAGTTTTCACTATGTCTGTAGACAGAGATAAATGATGGGCAGATTAACAGTGGAAATAAGGTCTTGAATCTATAACGATGTGCCCTCATCCTTGCCTCCAAAATGCCGATAATCAAGACCACCATGACTTCCCATCCTCTCATGCCCTCTCCTGCTTCCTTTATTGTCTCCCTTTCTTCCTACAGTAAGCTTCCGAAGTGGACTATGCCCATCTTCCCTTCCTTTTGGAATATCTGTACCCCATTTTTAATGACTTCATGTTCATTATATTAATGATGCTATTGTAACTTTCATTCTACCTCTTAAATAATCAAGTTTGGTCTTGTTAACTTTCAGCCAGTCAGAGAAGAATTTAATTGGGTCCCAATATAAAAAAAAAAAATAGACCACAATAGTATGGAGCACAGGGAGGGATAGGAGGCCAGTCAACTGTGGTACTAAATGACCTAGACTTAACATCCCCCATCATTCCCATCATCCAGAGCTTGTAACTACAAGAAAGAGACTTTCTGCCTCAGTTACCAAGAAATCCCTGTTCTTTGAGTATGAGCTTCTAGTCAAGTATCTATACTTTAGGACTCTATTTGAGGAAAAAACAGGAAACTAGGAGGAAGATTTCAGTTGAACTGGTGATGGGGTGGGGGAGGGAATGGATAAGGGGGTAAAATAACTTAACTCCTTCAGAAAAAATGAGTTCTCAGAAATAGCCCCAGTCCTGAGTAATCCACCTAAAATAGACTATCATCACCACCATCCATTCATTTATCTTCTTAGAGATATTGTGACCCCCCTGAAGTGACATTTTTTATTCAAGTCATTTCCCCACACTAACTTTGCCCTCTCAACAAATAACTTCTGTCTTGGTCTCTGTCTAACTCTAGGTAAAGTCTAATCAAACTGATACTACAAGGAGGTGAGTAGCATTGTAAATAAAGAAACTGAGGATGAGGGAACCCCCAGGAAAAATTAACCATTGGACAAATTTGGAGAAGGAAGGCCATAGTATACTATGGCAAAAGCAACAAGATCCACTGGAGGCAAGGCAGTGTTGTCCAATGGAAAGAGTATTGAAATGCAGTCAAAAATTTGAGTTTGAATTCCAACCCTGCTAAAACCTTGGGTGAGCTGTTTTATCTTTTGAGGTTTTGGTTTGTTCATTTTTTAAATTGTTGCTGTTGAAGTATTTCATCCAAGACCCCATGTGGGAGTTTCTTGGCAAAGACATTAGAATGATATACCATTTCCTTCTTCAGCTCATTTCACAGATGAGGAAACTAAGGCAAATAGGAATGTATATTTTATGATTCCTTCCATCTCTAAGAGACTTCTAAGCAAACTTTATCTGAATAAAATAAACATTTACATTTTTAAGTAAAATGATATGCAACATGGCATCTAATATCTGAACAACATTGGGGGCCTGTTTGTTTTGAACTCAAAACAGAACTCTATTACTGTTTGCAACTCAGACTGTTAACATCTTCCTTGGGGCAAAGTCTGGATCGGTAGGGAACCAAAACACTTAACATTTGTGTAGTATTTTAAGGTTTGAAAATTGTTTTGTATTTTTTATCTCATTTGGTTTTTGCAACCATCCTGTAAGTGATGTTGTTATTATTATTACTATTCCAAAGACGAAGAAACTGAGGTTGAAAACAGTTAAAAAACTACCCCATATCACATGTCTTAAATACGTATCTGAGCCAGGTTTTAAATGCAAACATTCCTAAGGCCAAGTCTGGTTCTCTACTGCCTATGCCACATAAAAACCAGTTAGGGAATTTTTTAATCATTATTAAATTGGATTTTTTTTCAGTTATCAAAATTTCAATTATTTATTTTCTCTCCTTCCCCTCTTCCCTTTTCTCCAAAAAACTCTTGTAATATAGTTAAACAATACAAATTCAAATTGGCCATACCCTACAATGGAACCACTTTGAAAAACTTAAGAACTCTTATCAATACAAGGATCCACCATGATTCCAGAGAAAATGAGACTTCCTGACAGGAAAGTCATGAACTCTATATGTAGTTGGATAATTCTTAACTGAAATTCTTAATAGAGCCTTTAAGGCAGCTCAAAACTCTGGAGCCTGGTCCTCACCCTGCTTCTCTTCCCAGGATCTATAACCCTGTGCTTCTTAATAACTCATCAAACTATTGTCACTACACAGAACCATGGCATCCATGAGAACCCAAGAGCAAGGACTAGGAATGCCACAGTCATTGTGGACCATGGCTCTCACTGGAACTATCAGAAGACTAGACATCGCATTCACCTGGAGCTCCCTGGCAGCACTGCTGGTTACCACACTTCTCCTTCAGCTCTGCCATCTCTTCCTCCAGCTTCTTCAGCCTAGCCAACAGGTCCTGGAGATGACCTGACAATTCACAATTCTTTGGGGTCTGAAGGCGGATATTGTGCCGGAAGATGATATTCTGTTCTTCATTGGTCTCCCCAGGGAGGAGCCTTCCCCCCTCATCTCTGAGAGGTTCAGGATCAGCCTCCACCTGGACTAGGGAGGATTTTGGAACATCAATCTTGTAGGTGTGGCTAAACATAACTTGTTTCTCTTGATTGCTGCAGTTGTGAGGGTCAGGAGTAGCTGGAGCTGATGCTGTCTGTGGTATGGACCAGAGCAGGAGCCCCAAAGGGAAATAAAATATATGGTAGAAACCCATCATGGGCTTCCTTGGAACTGAGAATTGAGGATTCTTCTGGAAGGCCTGTATCCAGAGAAGGAAATAAAAAATATAGTCACAGGACCATAGAGTGGCAGAGTTTAGAGCCCCTGTGTCCAGTCCCACCACATAGTTTACAGTTAAGGAAATTGTGAACCAGAAAAGTTAACTCATTTACCCACAGTCACACAGCCAGTAAGTGGCAATGACTTCAGACCAATGACATCCCCCATCCCAGTCTGGAGTTCTTTTCATTAAATGGTTCAAAGATTTCATCAATTCCCATGAAAAGATAATGCAACACATCTGCTGGTAGCTTCCCAGAGCAGGATATTGAACCCAGATAATAACTGTCCTGCTTCCACCACCATCATGGGTCCCAATGAACTGAAAGATGTAAACTCATAACCTCAAAATGTGGACATAGTGCTCCTCTGAGTACAAAATACTGCCCCATCCTGTTTTGCTATAACTAGATTACTTCAATGATTAGAACCAGATTACTCTGACACAGAATTTAGAGGTCTTAAAAATGAACGACTAGATTTAAAATTCTACTCTTGTACTGTTCTAGCAATTACACTAAAAAGTTTATCTGATTCTTTGCCAAGGACCAATTAATATACTATTTTCTCAAAAATAGAATTCTGCAACTAATTTGGGTTACCTTTGAAAATATGGAGAAGAGAGGAGGGGAGGGCAAGGGAGAGGCAAGGAGAAAGTAGCTATGTTGTCCAACTGGACAGCAATGAAGAAGCTCCTACTGCTCATATAGGTTGTTGTTTGTCCTTCATTCTTTTTACTTTATTTTATTTCTTTTGGTTTTGGCAAGGCAGTGGGGTTAAGTGATTTGGCCAAGATCACACAGCTAGGTAATTATTAAGCGTCTGAGGCCAATTTGAACTCAGGTCCTCCTGATTCTAGGGCCGGTGCTCTATCCACTGTGCCACCTAGCTGCCCCCTGTCCTTTATTCTTGAAAAGGACTTTATATCAGGGAGGTGATGCCATGACATGCAAGTTAATTTTATTTAAGTGTGGGAGGACTGTACAAAGTCATCGACCTCACTTTCTCCTCCAGAGCCATCTGGGTTCAATGGCCAAATATAGATCAAGATAACTGGAGATGGCCCTCATACAACTGACTTTTTTTTAAGCTAAAGTCTTTAACAGGTCTCACCAGAAGGTGAGGTTCTCAGATGGGGAGGGGAGGGGAGGGGAGGGGAAGGAAGAATTCTGTGATAAGCTTGAGGGGAAAGGAAAATATATGGAACAATGAATAAGATAGAGAAGAGTCTTGCCACAGTAAGGACTCCTTTGAGGTTAGATAACATAAACTTGTGGATCCAGTCAGTATACTTCAATTATGCTCACAGTGCATGAATAGGAGCTAGGGAGTTGAATGGTGCAAGTAGTCCAGGGTTGAGTTTTGGTGAGGCATGAGCTACTAAAGGACAAGGGAATAAGGCATTCAAGAGTAGAAGACTGAATAAGGTTGAAATAGTTCACCAAAAGGATTGAGATTGGGAAAGAAGTGTAATTAGAGCAGAGGTGGATGATCTGAGAAAGTATTGAGGGATAAATAGATTAGATAACATGGTGAAGAAAATGTGTTTAGAATCAATATGGCATAGGAAGGGATGAAATGTTAAAAATATTATCAAGAAATATGAGAAGACCTTTGCAGAAGTGTTTCTGCATGTAGGTGAGGTAGAAGGGAGGCTGTCATGAAATCTGAATACATTAGGAAATTGGGAATTTTGGAATAGAAGTATATATTTCAAAATTCCTAGTTTTCTTACATATGTACATAATATGTATATATATATATATATATATATATATATATATACATACATATTATGTGTGTGTGTCCCTTTCTTTGAAGGGCTGAATTGAACTGGAGAGGGAAACTATGGAGAAAGGAGAGAAACATCAGTTGGGAAATTGCTGAAAAAATTATGGCATATGAATGGAATAGAATATCATTGTGCTGTAAGGAATAATGAATGGGATGGATTCAAAGAGGCCTGGGAAAATTTATATGAACTGACAAAGAATAAAATAAGTAGAACTGGGAAAAACAATTTCTACAACAACTATAACAGTCTAAAGGAAAACAGCTTAGAAGGTCTTAAGAACCCTGACCAATTTAGTGATCATCCACAATTCCAGAAGTCCAATGATGAATCATACATCCTACCTCCTAACAAAGAAGAGATGAATGAACTTGTAGGAGAAAATAGCATTCTTTCTCTGACATGGCCAAAGTGCATGTTTATTTTCCTTGTCTATACTTATTTGTTAAAGAGAGGGTATTTATTTTGTTTGTTTGGCAGAGGAAGACTCCTCAATATTTCCCCTCTTCTCCATTCTTCTATCTTGATCTTTCCAACTTATCCAAAGTGATTGTACCAGCAATTAAGCGCCTACTGCTTTCCATAGTCAAAAATTCCCCTTTCTAGTCAAAAACAAAACTATAAAAATTAACTCCTCCTCGATCCTTTTCATCTCACTAATTTTCTAAGCTACAAATTGAGTGCAGATGACTTTCTAAAGAAGTTCTGAATCAATGCAAAATGGCTCAGAGAGTCTTCCCATAAACCACAACAGGGTTGCCCAAAACCTTCTCTTACAGTGTTTGTTTTTGGAGACTAGAAGATGAAAACCCCAAGAAACCCTAGCATTAGCCTCCAGTGTTACTTGTCATCCTCAACTGTAATATGATGTCCTTGCTAATTACAGTCCCAAAGATTCCATACATCGTTCTCAGATTTTCCTGGGAAGGCTAATTGTTAGAAAGACATTTGGGGGGAGCAGGGGGTGAGGAAGGGGACCTTGTCAAACTTACACATCTGTCAAGTGTAAGAGCTCTCTTGAGTTTTTCTATTCAACACATTGAAGGAAAGAGATTTTCTCTGTTGTTTGAAAACAACAAAGGGAAGGGAGTGACCCAACCAAATTTCTCAACATAGACAGAAGTCTATTGGCGAGAGAAAGGGGGGCAGAAGGAGGGGGAAATAAAAATTAGTGGTTCAAAGAAGTACCACTAATGGATGAAGAAGATTTTCCTAATGTTGAGAACTATTAAAATGAGGAATAGTTTCCCAGGAAATATAATGGAAATCCCACAAAAATGTATTGTAAAATTTCTCTGCCAGGTTCCTAGGCAACAGAGAAGATGATAACAAATAGGTCTTTTCCATCCATAATTTCTCTAGTTCTGCTCAGGATAGCATTGAGGGGACATGAGAACTTATGAATATTAAGACTGAGAACCCAAGTTGACCTCCCCACTTTTTGAGAAAAGATCTAGGAGTTCAGTCCTCCTGATCACCAACTAACTTGCTCTGTCTGTTCCCCACAGACAGCCTGTCTTGTGAACATTCATTGAAAGAATTCATTCAGAGGTTTGTTATGTAAGGTAAATATTTTCTTCCCTGTTAAATTTACAAGGAATAGGGTTTTCTTTTGAAAGTGAGGGGGGTACCATAGGTACTTTATAAGAATTGTCATGGCAGCATATTATAGTGGTTAGACTTGGAATAAGGAAAATCTCAGTTCAAATCCTATGACCTTGGAGCAGTCTAAGTCTCAGTATTCTCATTTACAAAAGAATAATAACATCTCCCAGTATTTCCATGAAGCTCAAATGTGATAATCTATTTAAATGTCAATCATTGTTACACTAGTCAATTGAAAGATAAAGTACAGATCAATTGAAACTTTTTCCCCATCAAAGAAGTGGACTTAACATGAGAAGTTGTAGACTTCCTTTCCCTGGAGAATACTGGAGAATGTTAAATTGCACAACTATTGGATCAAATTGGAGAAACTGTTGCCTATGTGTAAAGGTTTAGTCCAGAGTTCTTAGCCTGTGGTCTGTGAACTTTTTAAAAAAAATATTTTGATAGGGGGCAGTTAGGTGGTACAATGGGTAGAGCACTGGCCTTGGAGTCAGGAGGACCTGAGTTCAAATGTAGCCTCAAACATTTAATAGCTGTATGACCCTGGACAAGTCAATTAAAGTTGATTGCCTGCAAAAAATTTTTTGATAATTTTATTTCAGTACGGTTGTTTTCCTTTATAATTCTATTTATTTTATCTTAGGGACTCAAAAACATTATTCTGATAAAGGCCCATATACTTTACCAGACTACCAAATGGGTCCATGTCACATACCAAAAAAAATTAAGAACTTCTAATTTAGATTAAAGTCGGACTGGGGACATGGAGATGGCAGATGACTCCTCCAAACCAGTGGTTAGATGATTTACTTTCAATTCAAATTCTCTGAAAAGAAACTGGCACACTAAGATAGGGATGAATAATACTGTCTGCCCTGAACAAAGAGCTGAAACCAATTTCTAGCCACTGCTCTGAACATTTATATTTAATGACAGGGTTTTTCTCTCTCCCCCTCTTCCCTCACCCCAACATTACCATTAACCACAAATTGATACAAATGAGAGCACTGTTTCTGGATTTAGAAGAACTCAACTATCTGAGATTTCTAAAAGGGCCACTTAGGAAGATATTCCTAATGGTCTAGGAATCTGGGCAGACACCAGCGCATTATCGTTGTTATACATCATCTCTATCTCTCTTCCTCCTGACTGTACAATTCTAGGACAGTTATATCCTCAAGCCATGCCTCAGTCTCTTCATCTGTGGAAAAAGAGTAGCATTCTAATTTAACTTTCTATCCTTAACTCACAGGAGTATCAGGAGGTTTTGCCCAGTGAATGGTTTCAAACATTGGTAGAAAATCATGTTTAAAAATATTGCTTAATCCTGCACAGGTGTGTTTCTAAACCCAACAAGATCTAAAAACATTGGCTCCATTGGGATGGAAAAATTGATACTGATGTTTTTAACTTTCAAAAGTGTCTGACAGATGCAAAGACAAATATCTTCATGATAACCGGTAGCAAATACAGGTATTTTAGGAAGACAAATGAACAGATGGCAAAATCTTGGTTCTGTTGGTCAATCCCTTTTCCCACTCCCCCCACCTCCTTGATCCCCACCACACATATACTTTGCTTTTGCCAAGACATTTCTTCCCTGGGGGATCTAACAGACCTTAACAAAAAAAAATGATTATTCCTTCACAACCAAAAGGTCCTGAGAACTTTTCAGAGTCAGAGAGACAGGGGTCAAGAGTCAATTTTCCTGATCAGGAAGATCTTTCAAGAAGCATTCAAGCATTGAATCCATTGATTGAGTCAGTCTAGGGGTGTAGTGTCCCAGACTCATGAGACCGTGTCTATCGTTCTTTTTGATAGAACTATGACTTTGCTCCCTCATCCTTACAAGGTGCTGGATCAAGCTACTCCCTGTGAGAAAAAGACCAGATCTCAGCCCAGAGGGGCTATTTACCTTCCCTCTGAGCTCATTCAGATTCTTTCTCTGCACTTTGGTCTCATAGATCTAAGTTAGGTGACTTTGCAATGACCTTTGGTTCAAAGTAACAAGGTGCTGACCTGGATTTAGATGAAGAACCATTCAGCATGTATTGACTTTACTTCAGTGTCATATCCATCATCCAGTGCTGTATTTATTTTTATAAATGTTACCATGGCAATTGTGGAAATCCCATGGTCAAAGTTAAGTGAATATCAAATCCAGCTGACTCAAAATGCCATTTCTGAGAGAGTCCCTCTATTTGGGTGCCAATCAGAGTCCAAAACTGAGACCATTTTTTCCCCTGGATAATGTGAACCTAACTTGCTCTTCAATCTCAACAGGCAGAAGGTCATGGAGAGTTGGACTCTAATTATCAAGATAATTGAGATTGTGACACCCTGATCAGGTCCACAATCATCTGTCAGCAACATGTTTTTCCATGTTAGGAACCAGAAATTTCCCAGTGCTTGACAGGCAAAAATAAATTAATAAATAAAATTTTAAAAAGTGAGAGGGGAAAGACTACTAGCATCAGACTACTAGACTCAAATCCTGGCTCTGACATTTATTTGTGTGGCCTTAAGCAAATCCCTTTCCTGCCATGACCCCCAATCTCTATCTTCCACAATGGGGATAATATGTATTACCAACCTCAAAGGCTGTTTATAAAGAAAATTCTTTACAAAGTGCTGTGATGGTTGTTGTGATTACTATGGTGCTCAGAGGAAAGAGATACTTACAGGATGCTCAGATGCTCAGAGAAAAGAGCAACATGGCCCCAAGTCAAGTGACCTGCTAACCTCTAGAATTTAGCTTTATCTCTCCACATTTCCTCCTCTCTTAAGTGGGGGTGATAGGATTTATATCTGAAGGGGACTTTAAGAGTTCATTTGGTCTAGTCTCAAAATTTTGCAGATGAGTAGAACTCTAACAGTCTCTCTCAGCCTCAGTTTCCTTATCTGCAAAATGGGGATAATGACATGTAACTCACAGGTTTGAATGACATAATATGTAAAGTACTCTGCAGGTCAGGGCAGTAAGGCTTTATCATAGGCATTCATCCACCCAGTAATGAGGTGCTCTAATATGCCACCCCACTTTTCCACTCACACATGTGATGTGATACACACAGTGAGGAAGAGACTTGAATGAATCCAAGATACATGAACCTTCTTGGTTTGGGTCAGGTCAGCAGGTAACTACTGGTCCTTCCTAGTGATACCAACTTCACATCTCAGGGGAAAGATTTGGAGTTATCCTTTGCTAGGGTCAGAAATGGTGGTCATGAAGGGGAGAGCCATGGGGCTCCCTGGAGAGACCACGAGTAACCTATCTATAAGCTAGTTAATAAGAATAAATTTGATGTTATTTTCGAAATATTCTCTTGCTTGCCTTTCCTTCTGAACTTTTTGCTCTTTTTTGCATTTTAAAATATATCTCTGTGGGGGCAGCTAGGTGGCGCAGTGGATAAAGCACCGGCCCTGGAGTCAGGAGGACCTGGGTTCAAATCCAGTCTCAGACACTTAATAATTACCTAGCTGTGTGGCCTTGGGCAAGCCACTTAACCCCATTTGCCTTGCAAAAAAAACACCTGTTTCTCTGTATTAACTCCTTTTGAGACCTCATGGCAAGTTTTAACCATATTGATCACCTCCTAGATACGTTTTCTTCCCTGTTATTTCATGATAATGCTCTCTCTCCTGGTTTTTCCTCTTCCCCAGTCTTATACAGATTCTCAGTCTCTTTTGCTGGATCTTCATCCATGTACCAACCCTAAGCATGATCCAAAGGCTCTCTCCTATGTCCTCTTCTCTTTGCTCTGCATGCCATTTTTCCCAATGATTTCATCAGTTCCTATGGAATCAGATCTTATCTCTTTAAAAAAAAAATCTCAGATCTGCAAATTGCAATACTAATTTCTCTCCTAGCCTCCAGTCCTGCTTCACTAACTAGTAGATTATATGGTTATTTCCTATTTCTACATATTTAAAAGGAAATCATTTTTCTTCTAAATCTGAACTATTGTCTATCTATTGGTGCAGTGGATAGAACCCTGGACCAGGAGTCAAGAAGACTCAAGTTTAAATCCTGCCTCATATACGTATTAGCTATGTGACCTTGGGCAAGTTTTAACAAGTCTGTTTGCTTCAGTTTCTTCACCTGTAAAATGGGGATAATGCAATCCTTTTGGCAAGGATCAAATGAGATAAACTTTGCAAAGTGGTGATATGTTAGTTGTTGTTATTATCATGAGAACATAATCCTTCCATTCACCTAGGTCCAAAACTTGAGCGTCATCCTCTCTTCTTCTTTCTCCCTTATCCCCAGGTACAATTTAATTGTTCATTTTAAGTCTTATCAAGTCTGCACCTATAACCTCTCTTGCCTCCTCTTAGCTCTTGGGGGGAACTCTCTGGTCTAGGACTTTATCTGCCCTTAATTAGTCAATTACAGCAGTTCTCCCCCAGACTTGTCCATTTATAATCAGAATCAAATTTGATGGTTTTGAAAATTTTTCCAAAGATTAAAAGTATCAAATAATAATCAAATATAATCATTACTCCTCAGGCAAATTATAATTGAACCAAATTCAATTTTGTCCCAGGTATAAGTTAAGAACATTATGTTTTCTCTTCTCTTAACTCTTAGGAGTTTCAACTATAACAAAAGAAAGAAGAGTGATGGAAGGAATGAGATATTGGCATAACAATAATACTATTGGTATTATCAATAATATATTAAAATAATTAGTAGTTGGTATTTATATAGCTCTTGGTTACCAATCACTTTTTTTCAAGTGCACAAAACACAATGAACCTGTGAGATAAATAATATTGTTCCCATTTTTACAGATTGAGAAATTGAAATTCCAGGAAACTGAATGATGTCCAAGATCACAGAGTTAGTAAAAGGCAGAACTTGGCTATAAAAGGGAACATTTAATTCATAGAGGGACCTTAGATATCATCTAGTCCACCCTCTACCCATTTTATAGATGAGAAAACTGAGACTAGGAAAATCAAGTGATTCACCAAAGGTCACTGTGTGGTATGAAAAGTATGAGAGCTATAATTTCTGAGTAATTAATCCCTTTATTAATCATGCCAGTATATAGTTAATGAAAGGGGTCAGTGACACTCTCCAGTGCCAAAGTCCCCCCATGGAACCTGCTTGTATAGAAGGGTGGGTGCTCCTAATAAGGCTAACAATGGAATCTAAGTGGTTAACTAGTAAGAGAGAGAATGAATATAATAATGCGAGGTGGACCAATTCTAATGAGGGGGATGGGGGATAGTGACTTTGATCACATCCATTTACTGTCAAATCACCCCTAGTCTTAAACAATCTAGACAAAGGATCTACCCCCCCTACCCAAACCTGCCTGAGTGAAACACAATGAACTGGAATTCAATTTAGATTAAATTCTTGTAAGGTTCTCTAGTTGGGTGAGACAACAATTCCACCTAGGTAAGATAGTCTAGCTGGGGTAAATTTGGGGAAAAGCAGGGATCTCCCCAATAATTTGTTATTTAATAATCATTCCTTTCAGTCGCATAAGTAATAAATAGCACCCTAGGTCATCTGATTTTTGAATCCTTTGCTCTTTCTACAAGACCACAGTATTCAGATATCATTTCCATCCTCCATTCATTATTTCCAAAATCTACAAAGAATTATCTATGTCATCCTAATACCTACTTAGTCCCTATATCATTTGGAGATATTGCTGAGTGGGAATTTCAATCCTTTTGTATATGTATAGAGTTAGACAAATCTATGACTAAGGCAGGATAGTTTGAGTTTTGCCCAGGACAGAAAATTTGGAGGGCATTGATGGCACCTTCTCCCTTCCCCCACCCCCATCTACTCTTTCCCCCCTAACAACAGTGGAGCTATCCTCACTAAACTGGCATTTTTTTCATTGATATCCTTGCTTTCTTGACCACACCTTCTTCCCTAGGGAGCCCCACTTAGAGCAGGTGAGAAAATGTGTCTTGATGTTTACATTCACCTCCACCAGGCAAGGTAAAGTGTTGGACCTGCAGTGAAAAAGACCTGAGTTCAAATCTGACCTCGGGCATTTATTAGCTATATGACCCTAGGTAAGTCATTTAACCTCTGCTTGCCTCAGTTTCCTCAGTAACAAAATGAAGATGATAATAGTACCAGGGTTGTTGTAAAGATCAAATAAGATAATATTTGTAATTTAACACAAAACTTTCTAGTTATCTTCCTTCCCATCACATCAAGACTCCACAAGACTTTTCCCATCCCCCCCACCATTTGTTGCCCTAGGAAAATTTTATAGTGAAAACTGTAGAATATAATATCCTAGAAAATAGTGAGTTCTTTTTAACAGAATATGCCATCTTTCATATATGAAGATGACACTAAAAGGTCTAACTCTGCCATTAGAAGGGAAAGTTTTCTGATGTTCAATAAATTGAACAGACTCACTTTCATTGAATCATTGAGTCTCCTTAAGGACAGGTAATACACATTTGTAAGATATAGCTAGAATGGACAAATCTGACAGCATTTAACTGGCTTAGCCTATATTTTATTACCAAAGCTGGTCATTAAAGAGATAAGGATCTATGACCAGGCTCATACTGAGCTGGGTTCAGTGTTTTTTTATACGAGTTATAAGCATTTAATATGTCTATATCTATTTGTAATATAGGTGCTTTCATATATATAGCTATGGATTATAAAATATATATCTATATTTATTTATCTAAATACTATCTATCCACTAAATTTAGTGTGGATTTAGTGCAAGAGGAGGTAGTGGAGAGAGTAATATAGACTTTTTATATAAAGCTATAGATTATAAAGTATATCTATATCTATCTATCTGTCTACCAAATTGTGTGTGTGTGTGTGGATTTAGGGGAAGTGGGAGTAGAGAAGAAGGAAACACCAAAATGATAAGTGATTATGTTCTTATTGATATAGTCTATAATGATTAGACTTCTGGTTTTTGTTTGCAAATTTTAGTTTTGATTGAGTAATCCTACGTAAGGGTTATGCATGAATATAGGCAAATCCTTCAACTTCTCAATGCCTCAAGAATCTCTCTGCAAATATTCACAGAGGAGTTGCCAATCCAAATTGATAAAGGGAGTTTCTATGATAAATGTTCTTAGACTGAAGAAATCACAGATCCAGACTGAAAAAAAAGAGAGATGGGTCATTGGGGCAAGAGGTGCAGCCCATGACCAAGGGACCATGTGGCTAAGACTACTGACCTGAACAGGGAACAAATTCTGTGCTTTAGTTTCAGTAACAAGACAATCAGAAAATCAGCCAGGTTTAGCAACAGAGATCTAAACTCATAGCCAGGAAGACCTTTTTGATGTGATCCTAAAAAGCCATTTACTCTTTCTCAGCCTCAATTTCTTTATCTGCCTAATGAGAAGGTTGAACTCTTTGGTTTCTAAGGACCCTTCAGCTCTCAATCAATGATATTCTTAAAACACCCAATATGACTGACATGGAGTCTGCTGAATCGCCTACAAAGTCCCCTTTCATGCTGGTGAGGGTAGCCTCCTCAACTGGCCATTTGCTACTTTAAAACTGGTAAACCAGGCTAAGAAAGTCACTCTATTTTCCTCCATCTTTTTGACCAAAGACTCCATGTTAGCCAAACTAGATGTGCTCAAAGACCAACTTATGTTATAATCTTATGTCTGAATCATAATTAGAGTTTGATAAATGCTTACTAATTGACCAGATTCAAGTCCTGATTCAGACATGAACTGGCAATCAGATCCTGGACAAGTTATTTAACTTACCTCCATGCATTGACAGTGGGAGTTTCCTCCCTAGGAATTCTCCTAATTAAGGAAATCAAACTAAAATAAAACCTGTATTCAACTGAATCTTTAGCATAATTGGGACTTGCATCTACCCTATGAGACCTTCTACAATCTGTGGCTAAAATAGTTGCCAATAGCTTCCACAGAGGCAGGGAACGCTGTCCATAGGCACTTTCTTGGGAACAGTCTACTACCCACATTTCAAACCAAAAACAAAATTTTTGAAAGCAAAACCTCCAACCACAAGACATTTTAAGAGCAGCCCTACAATTTGCTTGTGCAGCAGCCCTAACCAAACCACTCAAAGGAAAGGGAAGTAAGTGAGAAGACATGGGTCAAAATAGGTGACTTTGGAGAAGATGCTTCACCCCTCTGGGTCTGTTATCTTCTCTGTGAGATGTGAGGACTAAATAATACTTAAGAACTCTTGTCTGTAAGAATTTATTCTCCAAGACTCAATAGCATTTTTGTTGATTGATTCATCAATGAGAAGGAAGAAATACTATAAAATTATGCCAACCAAATTCTTTATCAACCACCAATGATTTTTCCTCCCCGCAGGGGAAAAAAATACCAGAGTTTTTCCTCTACTCTTTCCCTGCCTTTCAAGTTAGTCAGAATTTGGGAAATGACAAATTCTGAGGAGAGCTGTTTCTATAAGGGAAACACAGTCCTCTTCCTGCTCTACTAAGGGGACTAAGCCTTGCATCAATTCTTTACTTCTACCAGGTAAGCTTTCTGCTTTCACAGAAATGGAGATTCTCTCTTGGCATAATGCTACAGTCTCTTAAGATAGCTCTGGAAGACATGAGGGCAAATCCTCCCTCAGAGATGGAGGGAGTGTGACCTCGGGCAATTCCTTTAAACTCTTATTTTCCTACTCTGCAAAATGATGATAATATTTATTACCCACTGCCCTGGATAGTTACAAGACTCAAATAAGAATATATATATATATTTATAAGGGCTTTGAAAGCTTTAAAAAGTCTTATGCCTACTATTACTGTTGCTGCTAACAGCACCTTCTCTCTAATACCCAGATAACTTCAGCCCTTATTGCAAGTTCATTGTTCTTAAAAGAGTGGTTGATTATTACTACTTTGAGATTTTTCTTTCAGTATATTGTTCCCCTCTTTAACTCAAATTCATCACTTATTAAAGGACATCCTACCTGCTGCCAATGAATGACTTTCATGTCTACCCCAACCTTTCTGAAATGTGAAGTTATAGCAAGGGAACATTGGGAGGGTGATAGAGATATTTTTCCTCTTAATTAAACAGCCAAAGTAAAAACCAGTACAGTGCTCTGATCAGAGGCAAAAGTTTTCAAATCCTTACCCTGGTTTTTTGAAGGAAAATGGAATAAGATGGCAAAAAATAGTTGTAAAGAAAGCACAATAAACAAAAATAATGATAATAATAATAGAGTTGTTGAAATACAATAAATAAAAATATTTTCACATCAGTTTTTTGGCTTGGTTTGAGATTTTTTCCCCCCCACATAACCAGAAGGCAGCCTTCCTAGAAGTCCAAACATAGTACTCTCTATTTATATATTATTTATCAATATTCTTTCATTCAATTTCAATAAATCCTCACAGAGTAGATAAACAAAAAATTTACATTTTCAAGTTAAGGACATTGAAGTAAGAAATATCAAAATAATATGGTGAACATCATATGGTAAATCCAGGTATAAGACCAGGCTAACATATTGTCCCTAAAACTTACTGTCCAGTTCAGCCACCTTCTTTCTCTCATAGATAAGGGTTTGAAGATGGAGATCCTTACCTCAGAAGTTGTTGGGGCACACTGTTCCACTCTTTTGCCACTTTAGGAGAAAAACCCTCTAGAGGACTTAAGTCTGTCCTGGATCTCCTCTGCCCTCCTTTGTTCCAGAGAACTCTTCTTCCCTCTCTGAGTTTAAATCCCTTCTGGATAAGCCCAAAATAGCCAATAGGGATGCTTGGGTGTTGCCCTTTCTTCCAGACAAGGATTCCATTTGAGATCTAACAAAGAATTTCTTCTCCCACTCTTAATATTAACTGGAAAAAATGCACACTTTCCCCCCCATTTCTTCATTCTTCTTTGTTTATACAGCAGCTAAAAACACTGGAAGATGTTTCCATTTAAGCAAATGCAAAGTTAGTCTGTTAAAAGGGGTAGAATGTCTTGTGGCAAGGAAACCAGGTCTTTGAATTTGTATGTGCTTATTTGTACAGTCTCTTTACTGTCTTGTGGGTTTCTCAGCTCTTTCTACTATCTCTTTAAGCTGAACTCTCCAGATTCTAAGAAGTTCTCTGTGATCAAACAGAATGGAGCTGCCCTCTTACCACTATAGTGTAGTATTTTGCCATCTGAAGCAGAACAGTAGAGGAGAGGGAGAGAGAGAGAGAGAGAGAGAGAGAGAGAGAGAGAGAGAGAGAGAGAGAGAGAGAGAGAGAGAGAGAGAGAGAGAGAGAGAGAGAGAGACCTGGATTTGGAGTTAGAGGAACTGAGTTCAAATTTTGGTTCTGCAAATGACTATTAATAAATATCCCTTGGGAAACTTATATCCCTTCTTGAACCATTTCCTTCTCTGTAAAATGAGAAATATTGGACTAGATAACCTCTAAAGTCTCTGCCAGCTCTTCTCCCCATGATCTCTTCTTGTAGGGATTAGGAGATAGAAATTTGGTACAAAATGATTAAAGATTGCCCTTACCCCTCTCCCTCCCAGATTCCTCTAAAGCATTATCAGCAAGGGGATATGATGGTCAGGGACACAAAATTGTGCCATGAATTTCAGGACCACACCATAATTCTTGCCATGGTGGCTAGACTCTTGCTCCAGTCCTGACAAAGATGGTAGAGTCATAAATAATAGACCCTTAGAATCTCAATTTCTAATCCCTTTGCTGTTCCATTAGTTCTTTTATTTTAGGTTTTTGAAAGGAAAATGGGGTTAAGGGGCTTGCTCAAGGCCACACAGCTAGGTAATTATTAAGTGTCTGAGGCTGGATTTGAACCCAGGTACTCCAAGGCTGGTGCTCTATCCACTGCGCCACCTAGACACTCTCCATTAGTTCTTTTTGATGTCAAACAGCCATTTGCAAATAGGGGGAGCTAGAGTAAGAAATATGCAAATGTATCTTAATTACCACTATTCAAATTTATACTTACATAAAATATGGTATTAATCCCAGTCCAGTGGAATTAGGTGGTGTGAATTCAAATAATGCAACCACTTTGTGAGATTTATTATTCACAATAATCAGGATCTAGATGAATTAGGGGTGGCTTCTAGCTACAGGTCCCTTCTGATGACATTAAGTGTAGATAGAGAGAAGAAAGGAGGAGGAATTAAATTTGAGGTTTAAGATCAAACAGAAACTACCAAAAGTTCTTGTATTTTTTTTTATTATTTTATTAACCCTCATCGAATGATGTTTGACACACTTTCTCTTGTCCCACATCTCAGCCCTAACACTAAAGGTAGTTAGTATGTCCCCACCTTTTCTCAAATTCATCCTTAGTTTAGCTTTGTTATCTAACCTTAGAATACAAGCTAACCTTATGAGTGTGCAATTGGCTATACAGTATGATTTCAGGGTCACTAGGAAGATCCTTTTCCCCACAAATAACTGTTTCTTCCAATTTCACTGCCATTTCCCCCTTACCTTCAAACATACTTTTCCTGATTCTGATTCACCCCCTTCAATCTGTTCCACTTTTCCCCACCCCCAACTCTCCTGAAACTTATACTTTCAAAATGGAGTTCTAATAAGTTCTTTCTTGCTTTGCCTTTACTCAATACAATCTCACACTTTCCTCAAAGTTAGGACAGATAAGTAAGGCAATGTTGGAGCTACCATGTTAAATTTAATTTATATATTTTATATATATATATGTGTGTTTAACCCCAAGCTATACATATTAGAATTTTATAGCATATATATTAAATATCTGTTTATATATATATGTATATATATATATATTCTGTTTTTATTTCTTAAACATAAGAAAATGCTCAAATGTATTGGTGTTTGAAATTTTAACAAAATAATATTATTTGTAGTTAAAAATTGTTTCACAATTATATAAAAAAATTTTAACATTAAAAAATTTTAAGTTCTAAATTCTTTCCCTCCTTAACATCCCCCTCTCCTTGAGGAGGTAAGCAATTTAACGGATTATACATGGGTAGTCACACAAAACATTTCCATATTAGTCATGTTACAAAAGAAAATGAAGACCAAAAAGCACAAGCAAACAGGAGTAATAAAGACAGTGGAGGGGGGGAGTATGCTTCAATCTGTATTCAGACTCCATAAGTTCTTTCTCTGGAGAAGGATAGCATTTTTCTTTATAAATTCTTCAGAATTGTTCAGAATACCTTAGTCACTCAAAGTTGATCATCATACAATATTTCTATTGCTGTGAACAACTGTCTCCTAATTCTGCTCATTTCACTTTTCAAAAACTCTCGTAGGTCTTCCTAGATTTTTCTGAAAACATCTTGCTTGTCATATCCTATAGCACAATAGTATTCCATCACATTCACAACCCGTTCAACCATTCTCCAATTATTGGACATCCCCCAAATTTCCAATCCTTTGCCACAACAAAAAGAGCTACTTTAATATTTTTGTACAAATATGTTCTTTTCCTATTTCTTTGATCTGTTTGATATAGAGACCTAGTAGTGTATTGCTGGAGCAAAGAGTATGCATTTAATGCCCTTTGGGGAGAGTTCCTAATTGTTCTCCACAAGAGTTGGATCATATCACAACTCCACCAAAATAGGTATTAGTGTCCCTATTTTCCGACATCCCTTCCAATATTTGTCATTTTCCCTTTCTTGTCATATTAGTCAATCTGTTATGTGTAAATTAGTATCTCACAGTTGTTTTAATTTGTACTTCTCTAATATAGAATATTTTTGTATGACTAGCTTTGATTTCTTTTTTTCTGGAAATTTCTTGTTTATATCCTTTGACCATTTATCAATTGAGGAATGACTCATATTCTCATAAATTTGATGCAGTTCTCTACATATTTGAGAAATGAAGCCTTTATCAGAGAACTTGCTATAAAAATTTTTTTCTTTCCTTCTCATCTTGGCTACATTGATTTTATTTGTGTAAAACCTTTTTAATGTAATTTAAATGATCCATTTTATAACCTGTAACACTCTCTAGTTTTGTTTGGTCATAAATTCTCTTATTAACAAATCTGACAGGTAAAATTTTCCATGCTCCCCTAATTTGCTATTATAGCACTCTTTATGTCTAAATATTATACTCATTTTGACCTTATCATGAAGCTTAAAAGCAATAGTACATGTCAATAGTCTTTGGACTAAGGTAAGTGAAGAAGTCATGAACTGGTTCTTTCTTTTTTTTTAAGAATCTTTTTTAAAGGCAATAGAGTTAAGTGACTTGTCACACAGCTAAGCAATTATTAGGTGTCTGAGGCAGGATTTGAACTCAGGTACTCCTGACTCCAGGAACTATGCTCTATCTCGTGCACCACCTAGCTGCCCCTAACTGGTTTTCTTTTGATAGAGAACAATAGAACCTGGATAAAGGAAGTTCCCGTCATGTCTTCTGTGACATGCCTCTATGTCATACTTGTGATCTCAAGCACTTACCTATTTCTTCTTTCTGAACAGGTGGTCTGCAATATGGTAAAAAGACAAAATCAGTTCAGTTTCTCTTTCCTTTAACCTCCCAAATACTTCCTGTCATATTTTCTCCTTTTGAGTGCAAAATTCCTCAAATTTTGAATCCTAGAAAAATTACAAAGCATCTCATTAAAGAGGTGATTGGCAAACATCCAAACAGTAGATGAAAGAAACAGTATCCAAAAAACATACTTGACAAACCAAAACATTGAGCTGAATCTAATAAGATGAAATTCAAGAGATAAATATAAAGTCTTGCTTTTAGATTAAAAAAAAAAAACCCTTACAAGTATTATAATACCTAAACAGGGAAAGGTGATTACAAAAGTGCTAGCATGACTTCATCAAATAGAAGTCATGCCAGCCTAATCTTATCTCCTTTTTTTGACAAGACTATTACACGGGGAGAAAGTTGTAGATATAGTTAATCTTTATTTTGATAAAATATCTCATTCTAGACTTGTGGAAAAATTGAGAGGTATTAAATCAATGATGTCAAACTCAAATAAAAAGTAGAGTCCCTAAATCATACATAAGATCCTTCCTCCTCTTCCTACTCCTCTTCATCTTTCTCCTCCACCACTATACTTGGGGTGACTTAGAAACCCACATTTGAAAATGTTTTTAAAATTATTATTAACTATCTCCCAATTATATTTTAATCTGGTATAGAGTCCATTCATGGGCTTGAGATTCCTCAAATCAGGTTATGTGTTCGATGCCTCTGGATTAGCTTAATATAGTGAGATGGGTTTAAAACTAGTCAGATAGTCGTTATATGTAAAAACATATAGTTGTTAATGATTTAGTCAGCTTGGGCAAGGTGGCACAGTGGCTAGAACACTGATCTTTGGAGTTAGGCGGATGGGATTTCAAATCCAACCATACTAGCTGGGAGACCTTGGGCAAGTCACTTAACCCTCAGAGCCTCCCATCCAGGGTCATCTCCAGTCATCTTGATTCTTATCTGGCCACTGGACCCAAATGTCTCTGGAGGAGAAAGTGAGGCTGGTGACTTAGCACAGCTCCCCCACACTCAAATACAAATCATGTCCTTGTCATGGCATCACCTCCCTGATGTCATGGTTTTCTTTGAGAATGAAGGACAGGGGGCAGCTAGGTGGCGTAGTGGATAAAGCACCGGCCTTGGAGTCAGGAGTACCTGGGTTCAAATCTAGCCTCAGACACTTAATAATTACCTAGCTGTGTGGCCTTGGGCAAGCCACTTAACCCCATCTGCCTTGCAAAAACATAAAAAAACAAAACAAACAAAAAAAAAAGAGAATGAAGGACAAACATCATAGTCAGCATGGCAGGAGGTTTCCAGAGAAGTATCCTCAGGATCTTTACTTGACCCTCATATGCTCTTCATTATGCTCACTAAATTTTCAGATAATACAAAACTGGAAGGGATAGCTAACATAGTGGATAATAACCTGAATCTGCTATTTTGAAATTCAATAGGGATAAATACAAAATCTTTCCCTTAGATGTAAAAAAAAAAAATTACAAGTATTTTAAGAACTTCTCCACAATAATTCTGAAACAGACTGAAGTACATCAGTTGTGTGATGCATCAGCCAAAAAGCTAACATGATCTTGTGCTCCATGAAGAGAGGAATAGCTCCCAGGAACAAGAACATGATAGTGTCACTGTATTCTGCCCTCACCAGACCCCATCTGGAGAATTCTGCTCAGTTCTGTGACTTGTAGCTAATGAAGGATATTGATAAGCTGGAGAGTATCCAAAGGAAACCAATTATGGTGGTTCCCAAGCCAATGTCAAATAAGGATCTGTTTAAAGGAGCTGGGAGTAATCAGCATGATAAAGAAAAGGCTCAGAGAGAGCACATTAGCTGACTTCAAGTAATTGAAGGGTTATGATAGGAAGGAAAGACTAAATTTTCTCCATTTAGGCTCAGAGGACAGAACCAGAAGCAAAGACTCTGGAAATAGCAGGGGCAAATGTAAACTCAATGTGAGGGGGGAAAAACTTCCTAACAATTTGTTGTTGTAGAGTTTTTCAGTCCTGTCTGACTCTTCATGGTTCCATTTAGAGTTTTCTTAGCAAAGACACTTGAGTGGTTTGCCATTTCCTTCTCCAGCTCATTTTACAGATTGGGAAACTGAGGCAAACAGGGTGAAGTGCCTTGCCTAAGATCACACAACTAGGAAATCTGACTTAGATTTGAACTCAAGGTGCTCCTGATTCCAAAGTCAGCGTTGTAACCACTGAAGCTCCTAGCTGCCCTTCAATTAGAGCTACCCAAAAGTGCAGAGCTACTTCAAAGTAGTAGATTCCCCCTCAGAGTAGTAGATCCCCAGTAAAAGCTGGACAATAACTTATCAAGTACAATCCATTTCTTGGAGTGGTTGGACTAGAAGAATTCTGGTACTTTCTGATTCTCAAACTTTGTGATTCTATATGAAAATGCCCCATAATAAAGACCTAGTACTCTAACCATTACTAATTTTTTGTAAAGGCCCCCATGAGTCACAAAATGACTCAGGTAAAATTAGACAAGAAAAAAAATTAAAGAAATAATTAGCTCAAAACAAAACATTGTATATAATCTTAATGTTTCTAAAAAAACGCAGAACAAACTCCAGAATACTTTCAACTTTATTATGTCAGTTTTTTCCTTACAAAAGCATCAAAACTCCAAATAAAGCAATGAGTTTAAGGAAGCCTGAGTCAATTTCAAATGGTTTGAAGTTAGTCTAAGTTAGTTTTATTTGAAGGTTATTTTTTCCACTGGTTCAATTGGTATTAATCTGCTTCAGAGCTAAACTGTCAAGATACCTGTTCTGACTCTTTGCTTAGACTATAAAAATAACAGTTATTTTGAAACTGTAATTTTGTTTGGCCCTCAATGTATTTTTGCAAAATAGGAAGAAACAAGCTAATAAGAGAGCATGTAGGGAGGTGAAATCCTAGATGTTCCCTGTGCAAAAATAAGCGACTCTTAAAATAAACTTAACAGATTGTGGTTTTTAGCAGAAGAAGAATTTATCTTCAAGGCTAAGAGTGACCTCAGTCTCGCCTCAGATAATATTTGCCTCTCTTGGATCACTATATTTTGATACCTGTCTCAGCAAAAGTTCAAATATGTTCGGGATTTCTCTTCCCTGTAATGATTAGCATGAACTAGTGCTACGTGAGAAGAGAGGACCAAAAGGATGTTGTCAGGCCAAGGGCTGAACCAGTCCTTTAAAGTTAACAGGCTCTAGGAATTAGCCCCTGGAATGCTGATTCTGAGGATTGCTTATCTCCATTACCACTGATTTTTAAAGAATTCATACCATATGCTTGATTAAGATTTGTCCTTGTATTTATTATTAATAATCATATCTAATGATATAGTTAGCATCTATAGCAAAGCTTTTACTTATGTTATCTCTTTGATTCTTCTCCACAACCCTGAAAGGTAGAGGATTTATAGTTGAAGAAACTGAGGATAAATGAGATCAAGTGACTTGTGCCAGGTCATACAACTAATTAGTTTCTGAGAAGGTATTTACAATCAGATCTTTTTGACTCCAGGACCGTTTCTCTATTCATGATACTACCTAACTCCCTCAAGGCTTGCACAGTGTTTGAGGGGCAGCTAGGTAGAGCACAGTAGATAGAGCACTGGCCCTGGAGTCAGGAGGACCTGAGTTCAAATCCAGTCTCAGACACTTCACAATTACTTAGTTGTGTGACCTTGGACAAGTCACTTAACCCCACTGCCTTGTAAAAAACAAAAAAAAAAAGGATCACACAGAATCCTTATTTATTATTTCTTGACTTTTCAATTTTTGAACATGAATCTTGAACATGAGTCAATGGTATTTCAATTTAAAATTGATTCTTCTAAATAACTACACAGAAAAAAATCCATGTTGGAGTCAAGACAACAAACTTCTTTTATTAATATTTTATTTGTTTTCCAACTACATACAAAAGTAGTTTCTATCTATCATTTTTATAAGGTTTTGAATTTTACAATTTCCCCCCCAGAAGGTAGTCTGATAATCTTTACATTGTTTCCATTCTATACATTGATCAAAATTGAATGTGTTGAGAGAGAAATCATATCCTTGAGGAGAAAATAAAATATTAGAGGTAGCAAAATTATGTAGTACATAAGACACTTTTTTAAAAAAAAATTGAAGGTTATAGACTTTGGTCTTTGTTTAAACTCCACAATTCTTTCTCTGGATACAGATGGTATTCTCCATTGCAGGTAGCCCAAAATTGTGCCTGTCCATAAAGGTTGCTCATCACCCCCATGTTGCTGTTAGGGTGTACAATATTCTTCTGGTTTTGCTCATCTCACTCAGTATCAGTTCATGCAAGTCTTTCCAGGTTTCTCTGGTTTCTAATAGAACAATAGTGTTCCATGACATAAATTTACCATGGTTTGTTAAGCCATTCCCCAATTGAAGGATATTTACTTGATTTCCAATTCTTTGCTATGAATATTTTTGTACAAGTGATGTTTTTTATCCTTTTTCATGATCTCTTCAGGGTATAGACCCAGTAGTGGTATTGCTGGATCAAACGGTATGCACATTTTTATTGCCCTTTGGGCATAATTCCAAATTGCTCTCTAGAAAGATTGGATGAGTTCATAGCTCCATCAACAATGTATTGGTATCCCAGATTTCCCACTTCCCTTCCAACATTGAACATTGTCCTTTCTGGTCATATTGGCCAATCTGATAGGTGTGAGATGACCCCAGAGAAGCTTTAATTTGCTTTTCTTTAATCAATAAATGATATAAAGCAATTTTCATATGGCTATGGATAACTTTGATTTCCTCATCTGTAAAATGCCTTTGCATATACTTTGATCATTAAGACAACAAACTTGATAGCATTGAAGGGCCAATAAACTCGAAAGAAAAATTAGGAAAAATATCATTAGGAATAGGAAGCAGATCTGTGATTTCATGGGCACAGGACCCTCCCAGGTGAGAAAACTCCCCCTACCAACACAGGATAGTTCCTTCCTGCAACCTTAAATTTGACTAGAAACTAAGAGGTTATCCCATAGAAACTGCTCATCAGAGGTACATCTTAAACTCAGAGGCCAACCCTCTACATCATGCTGCCTTTCATCATATTTCATTACTGACATCATCACCCCATCCAAAAAATGAATGATCTACAAGCTAGTTTCTCATTTCTGTAAAATCTTAATAAGAATGATCTATCTATAACAAGGGTATTTGTAATGAAAATAGGAGAAGGAAATATGCAGTATTTCACCAGGAATTTTTTACTTTAGGCCACATCTTTCAAGTCACACAGTTAACTAGAATGTGTAGAACAATTCACAACTTGTGGATCATGATTGCGATATGGGGTGGGGAGAAGTCATAGATCTATGACTTGTTAATCTTGTTAATCTCCAAATAAGCAAAAATATCTTCAGTGAATTATATAAGTAATGTCTTTCACACTTGTATATTATTTTTTCAAGTTTTTGTTAACATTTCTATACTTAATTCAACAAAAGTTAATTTAAAAGCATTGTTAATGGGGCAGCTAGGTGGCACAGTGGATAGAGCACCGGCCCTGGAGTCAGGAGTAACTGAATTCAAATCTGGCCTCAGACACTTAATAATTACCTATCTGCGTGGCCTTGGGCAAGCCACTTAACCTCATTGCCTTGCAAAAAAAAAAAAAAACAAACCTAAAAAAACCTAGAATGTAAACTCCTTGAAGGCAAGACCTTTGCTTTTCTATTTTTATCCCCAGGGTTTAGCTTAATACATAGTAAGAAGTGAAATACTTTTTTCACTCACTCAGTCATTCATTTCTAAAGTATTTTTAAAAATACAGCAGAACACAACCTTAAAGATTGTTGTCTAACAATATGTAGCTCATGTAGATATTATGATCATAAGATTTCTTGATAAATGTGACCACTACAGAGAAAACTTTGTTCACTATTCCTTTGATTACCAATGTGAGATAAGGAATTGATTCAGTGGTCCTCTTCAAGAACAAGGGTCTATCCCTCACAGAATGATCTTTTTTTGGGGGAAATACATAAAAGAGGTCATCTTTTGCTTTATTCTTTTTAATCTAGCCTTAATCACAGAATGGTTGTTGCCTCTGACACTTTGGAAAGTCATGAACTTAAAAAGGCCAAGGTCTCTCACTACTTCTGGAGCTATCACCAGCTGTTGTGAATACTGGCAAGAGACATTGGACCCAGATGACTCCAGAGGAAAGAGTGAGACTGATGACTTTGCACATGATAGACTGAGTTGGTCTATCATGGTCTGCTGTTAAATAGATACTTCAGGAGAATAAAAAGCTAAGCCCAGGAAAAAGTAGGAGATGGAGAATAATGGGATTTTTATCTGGGAAGATTTACATCATATACATTGATCCCTAGCTTCTCTTTGACATGCATAAAAAATCCATCTCTCCAACACCAGTGCTGTTCTATTAATGCTATATAACTATAACTCATAGAATACTAAACTCTCTGAAGAATCAAATTATGGATCACTCCAGATTCAATGGAAATATGAATAGGGTTCTTGGATGGTGATTTGCTTCTAAAAAAACACTATAAAAATATCATTCAAAAAATGTATAACTAGAAAATAAGGTGAGCCAGTCTACTGAGAAAGTTGTAGGTAACAGATGGAAAGCTTGAGTGGGTTAACCATATGCATATAATGTTAAAGAAACTAGAAAAAGGTCTGTAGTGCACTGGTATTATATAATTAGAGGAAGGCATGGACAAAAATAAAACATGGACAAAAACATTTGCAGAATTGAGAAGTTTCCATATTGATGAAATCATAGATACACTGAAATGAAACAGTAATGACTGAAATTACCTTTTCTTTTACTAAAGATCACATAGGCAACCATCTTTCTCTTAGAAAATTTCCCTAACCTGGAACTCAGACTATTATGGGCAAGAGGTAGCAAAAGGAAGAATTCAAATTATAGAAATGTAGCAGAGTCCAGCAAACAATTACTAAAATATCAGTCCACTAGTTTGGTTTTTTTTAAGAAAAGATAGACTGCCCTGCCCTTAAGCCTAGAAGTACTTTGAAGCTCTGTAACTCTTAAAGGATCTTGTCTCACATGTGTGTCCCTAGAAAAGCTATTCAAGATGCCCTGAATGCTTCTCTGATGCTTGGAAGCTATTTGGATCTGCATCCATTCAAAATCATTATTTGTGAGCCCCCACTGTTATGTTTACTTTGATTAGTCATCCAGATGATTTAATCAGTTCAAAGTAATGGCATTTAATCAAATTACGTGGTAAGAAAAATAGTAATGGAATATTCCCAAACAAATCTGGGATCCACAAATACATAGATTATCAGTGGGAACAGTAGATAAGCATAGGGATTAACCTCATGGGAACACACATTAAGGGAGCATATAATGTCAGGCCACACACATGCAGGAGCAACTTATGCTTCTGATGCTACAAGGTCACTTATGTTTTCTGGTGACATCTCCACATTGTTCATTTTGACCTTGCTCCTGGATGGGCATTGCACCTGGATGTTGAAATATATCTATGCCATTTCTAAATAGTTGTTATAACAATGGTGATCTGCTCCTCCCTTCCCCCCCCCAAATACCTCTTTCTTTCTATTCAGAGTTTCTCAATTGAATTATTTGGAATATTATGCTGGTGTCATTGTCTTGACTGGGCAATGATCTCTGCCACCAGTTTCTGGGCTTCAACTCTAGGATCCTTAGATGTGGTGCCTGAAAAGTCTACCCCTGATTGGGTCAGTCTGAAAATTCTTTTCATACACACACACACACACACACACACACACACACACCTATTCACATATATAGACATACCTATATAATGTATAGATTTGTATGTATGTATCTCAAAGATATCTAAGTTTGATAGCATGAGCATGACTTGGCTAGCAAAAAAAAAAAATCCTTGTCTTCAAAGAAAACCTATCAGTAAAGTAGTGTTTTTCCTCTACTCATTTAATACAAATGATTGTTCATCTTTGACAGAAGGTCAGCATCTATTCAACAGTGTATATTTACATATATAACCTGAGGTACACAGTGTGTTGCTTAGAGTTTCTAGCAAAGTAGTAGATATATAATAGAATCTCAACAAAACTTTTTAATTTTTTGTTGCCAAAAAATAGTTTAATTTGTGTTTTGTTTCTTAATTTGTTTGCTTATTCATTCCTTTCCTGGATTCCCATATCAACCCAACTAACTTGTTTATGTGTTATAAGTTGAGTCTTGGAATTACAGTACTAAAAGGAATGTCCAATTTTTTTATTTTTTTTCTTCTCTGCACCTAAACCACTTAGAATGAATGTATATCAAGGGAATATTTTTCTTTGAGAAGGGGTGATTAAAAACTTTCTGATCACCATACATTGCAAGGTCAGAAGTGTTTGCCCTGGGAGAGGAGAAGAAAGAGGAAGAGGACCTGCCATAATATGAAACCTTAAATATAGGTAGATTGTACTCACATTCATTAGTGGAAAGGTCCTGATTTCAGTCCCAGATGCTGCTTTTCTCCCAAGGTTTTCATTAAGAACCAAGTCTATTTGTAAAGGAAAATTATGTAGCCTGGAATGTGTTCTTGCCACTATGTTAGGGACCAACCCAGAAAGAAAAACTTATCTGTGCCATTTTTTCCCATCTGTAAAATGGGGTTATTGATATATATTGTTATCCCTTAACAAAATCATCGTCTCTGGAATAACAAAAGTGTTTCAAGATGTTAACTGGACAGAGAAAACTGTCATCACATGAGTAAGAAAAAATGAAGTCAATCCACTTCCTAATGCTAAATCAAAGCAGAAATGGGCACAGATCTTCTGAATATGATTATTCTCTCATAATCTAATAAGAAAATCCAGTCCTTTCCATGTTCCACTGAGTCACAGGTTCCCTTCTCTAACGTTCTCTGATGCATCCCCACTGTCTGGAATACAGACTTCAGGCTCATATTACTCTCCCCCCCCCCAAGAAAATCCAATTTCCCCTCCACTGGTTGCCATAGGGTTCCTTTTCTCAGGGGTGTAGGGTTACTCCTAGGCAACTGTGGGACAGGCAACTATCCCATATCATGCAGGGGAAAAGCCACATAGTAATGATGAGTTCTGCAAGCTAAATGTAGAAGGTCATTCACTGCCTTTTAACCAGTGTATGTTTTTTTCCCTTGGAAGCCAGAGTTCATATGCCATTTTCTGAGAGACTAAGAGCAGCAGCTCAATCAGCTCATCTCTCTTTTATCAGGTCAATTCAAAGCTTTCACTCAAAGAGAAGGTCAATAGTATTAAAGGTAGACTCATAGGGTAGAATTTGCAGCTAGTTCCTTAGATGCTCTTCAAATTAGCCAAGAGATTTAAAATTCATCTATAATATTCTTTTTACATTTATCATCTATTCTTTAGATCAGGATCTGCATAGCCTAGAGGGATGGAAATTGAAAAAAATTCCAGAGGGATTCCAGTCTAGCAGCTGTGTGTGGTTTGATCAAGGCCTGGGTCTGACATACTTGCCCTCTACCCAAATATTTTAATGATAATCTACAGCATTTAAATGCTACAGTATGTCTTCCCCATTCCTCACTGTGATGTTCCACCCTGCAGTCTGGCATGGAAAACTCTCCTTTTGAAGAAAATGATCCAGTTCTGATTTTCCCTAATTATACAGTCATGACATCTGAGTTGAAGAGGTCCTCAATAGCCATCTTTTTTAGGTCATACCTGAACTATACCTTACTTGGTAAGAGGCCTTAAAACTTGTACTTCAAGACTTTGGGGTAGGGTAAGGCATTCTATTACCTCTCAAGTCAGTTCTAATTCTCCCCAAGTTTTTCCTGAACATCAAGTCTCAATCTGCTTCTTTGCATCTTCTACCTATTGTTCCTTGTTGTGCCCTCCCCAGGACAAGTAGAATTAGTTGAATCCCATTTTGGGGGGGGGGGTTAGGTTTTCCTAAGGCAATGGGACTAGGTGGCTTGCCCAAGGCCACACAGCTAGGTAATTATTAAGTGTCTGAGGCCGGATTTGAACTCAGGTACTCCTGACTCCAGGGCCAGTGCTCTATCCACTGCACCACCTAGCCACCTCATTGAATCCCATTTTTAAAAAATAGAGAACACTCCAAATATGGGAAGACAGCTATCATATTATCATGTCCTCTGTGAGATTTCTCATCCCTGTTTTTTTTCCAACCAATTTTTTTATTGCATGGTGCTCAGGCCCTTCATTATCCTGATGGTCTTCCTCTGAACATCTTCCAGTTTATAAATGTCCTTTCTAAAATATGGCATCCATCCAAAAGCTAACACACTCATGACATGATATGAGGAAAGTATCATCTGCCTAATTCCGAACCCTATCATTTAATTTTTCTCTATTATTCTCTTTCAGTGGCTCTCAAACAATGGCCCATCCCAGACCCTTGCAGGGGATCTCTAAGGTCAAACTATTTTCATAAAAGTAATGAGGTGTTATCTATTAATTACATAACTTGTATAAGGCCAAGATTTTCTTCATAGGCTTCACCCAGAACAACATATCACAAGTTGAATGCAGAAGTAGATATGAGGTTCTGTCTTCTATTAAATCAAACATTAAATAATTTTATAAAAGTAGTTACAACAAAGTCACTCTTCTCATTAAGTTTTTAAAATATAATTTTTAATAAAATCATTTATTTATATGTGGTATTTCTTATTGTTCTTTTATATTGATAAATATTTTTAGTTTTGCCATTTTAATTTCTAATATGGTAAATGTCAATTTTTAAAACCCAAATAAATAAAATCTCTCTGAGGGCCTCCATTTTAAGAGTAAAAATAAAAGAGTCACAGACCAAAAAGGTTAAGAATTGATATTTTATGCCAAAACTAATATTTTAGGGTTTGATACCATAAGCCTGTCACAAAGAGCTAAACTAAAATGTGAGCTCCTTGAGGACAGGACTATATTTGTGTCTTTCTTTTTGTCTTTAGCAATCAGTGGGGGACCTGGTATATAAGTGCTGAGTAAATGCTTATTGACTGACCAACTGAATGAAGGTCCTGTGTTGAGAGGCACTGACTGTGGAATCTGAGGACTTAAACTCACAGTTCACCTCTGCCATTTACTATCCTTGTGACCTTGGGGAAGTCATTGACCTAGCCAACTCAGTGGAGCAGTGTTGGACCTGGAGTCAGAAAGACCTGAGTTATATCTGGCCACATACACTGACTTACAGTAAGAGCCTGGACAAATCACTTCACCTCTTTCTCAGTTTCTTCAACTACAAGATATGAACTCAGGGATGGAGTGAGGATCAAATTATTTTTAAAGTGCTCATCCCAGTGCAGTTGTTGCTTTTTTCCTTCCCCTAACTTCTCTAAACCTCAGTTTCCCACTCTATAAAATGGAGAAGGTAGACTAGATTGCTTCTAAGGTCCCTTTCAGATAGGATCTTATTATAGAGGGTTAATTTCATGGTACACAGTTTTTCAGAATACATTGGATACTGGAGGGCCTTCCCAAGTTTAGAATTACATACCTATCACAGTAGTGCAGATCGCCCAGGAAGAAGCCAAGCATAGGTAGTGCTAAATGAAGCTTATGAAGGTTAATGAAGCATTTACTTTGTACAAGTGTGCTGTGTTCTGAGGATATTCTCACCCTTCCTTCTCAAGGAAGACTAATGATATCACATTTTCACATAATGGATTGACCTGCTCATGAATTGGAGTTGTCAGTTCACACTCTCTTCCAAGATCATCAAAATCCAGTGGCAGGACAAAAGTTGATAGCCCAGGATGCAGTGGATGACCTTGGCAGCTTCCATGTCTGACCAAGTTCTAAAGCTACTTCAGTTGCCTAATGGCCTTTGGAACAAATTGTTCTCATCTGCCCATTCTACTAGGGGAAGTCTTCACATGCTTGGGTTGGACATCCCCTGCCTTAACAACAGGTTTGAGGACTATTGGTTACCCCCAAACTGGTTTTAGATGTTTTCTGAGACAGTTTTACTGGGGTGTGGCTATTGTACATGCTGTATCTTCCTATACCAAAGATGGATGAGCAGCTAAAAATACAAGTAAAAAGCAAGATAATATTTGTCCTCAAGCACCTTAGATTCTGAAGGCAGACAACACATAAAGAGGAGCTAGAAACAAGGGAAGTTATGGTGTAAGCATGGCATGGCTTGGAAATGGCTGAGAAGAAACATGAAGGTCTGATTCTAGATAAAGTAAGAGGGATGTTCACCTTTCAGAGACTATCTACATCCAGAGGAAGAAAAACAAAACAAAACAAAAAACTACTGAATTTGAATGAACACTATGTTCACTTTTTAAAAATTTCTCTTATATCTTTCTTTCCTATCTCATGGTTTTCAGAAAGTGTCTAATCTGTAAAAATGTTAAACACAAATGTGTATGTACAATATTCACCAGACTGTTTGCTGCTAAAGGGAGAGGAGTGGGAAGGAAGGGTGGAAGGAAATTATGTAACTTAAAAATATACATATGCATATGGATGAATGTTGAAAATCTTTCATAACATGTAATTGGAAAAATGACAAGCAAGATGGGTTCAGACAAACCCAGAAATATCTATATGAACTGATACAGAGTGAAAAGAGCAAAACTAGTAAATAGTAACAACAATGTCATAATAATAATCAACTGTGAAAAATCATTTTATTTTTCTTGGGTTTTATTTTAATGGCTGAAATGGAAATATATTTTTCGTGATTCCACATATATAACTAGTATCATATAGCTTGTATTTTCAATGACTGGAGAAGGAAGAAAAAGAATTTGATACTTAAAAATTTTTAAGAATGTTACAAATATTTTTAAAAAGAATATATTTTTGATATCTTACAAATATAATTAAAATTAAAACCTAATCTAATTAAAATTGTAATCTAATCAAACTAAAGAGGTTTGGGGAGGGAGAAAACTACATTTATGCCTAGCTAGATACCACACATGATAATACTTGAATATCTAGAAGTTAACAGTTAAAATACAAGAATGAAGACAGAATCAAATGCATAAAAATTTAAACAATAAGATAAACTAAAGTTCCTAATTTAAAGAGAAAAGTTTAACTTCATAAATACTACTGAAACTTGTTGGGATGGAAAAACTCATACCTGAAACATGGTCTTAGATGAGAACTCTATTCCAAAGAAATGAGATAAGTAAAAGGAAGGTAAGGGCAGCTAGGTAGTACAATAGATAGGGTGCCAGACTTGGAATCAGGAAGAAATGAGTTCAAATAATATTAAATCTTTGGTATGTGACAGTTACTATGCTAAGTACTAGAGGAATAAATAATTTTAAAAAGAGAGAGACATGAGAGGGCATGGAGTCAAGATGGTGAATTGGAGGAACTCCTGCAAACTCTACCCCAGACCACTCCAAATACCTTTAAATAATGATTAAATTAAATAATGATTCTAATCAAATTCTAGAGGGATGGAACCCACAAAAAGACTGAATGAAACAATTTCTAGCCCAAGACAACTTGGAAGATTTTCGGGAAGAATCTGTTACACTGGAGTTAGAAACAGCCCACAGAGTAGTCAGGGTTGTACTGGCAAACCAATTCCAACCATCCAAGAACAACCTGCAGGGAACCTGGGTCAATAAAAGCAGCAACAGTTTTCAGACCTCTCAACCCAGGGATGCCAAGAACAATTGAGAAGCTCAGCTGGAAAATTCTGCTGGACCAGAGTGAGCATGGAGCCCAGTCCATCATAGGCTTCCGGACCCAGCCCAGGAACCAGAAGCAGGCCTGGGGAGACACCCAGCAGCTGTTTCCAGAGCACTCAGCCCATGGATGCTAAGGGGATTAGGGGAGATTGCAGCTCTTCACTATCCCTGTGGCTTTACCCATACTCAGAACCAGGTCAAAGTCTGAGGCCCTTGGCTCAGGAAAAGGACCTTTGCTGCCATAGTGGAGTGGGGACCCTCCTAACAGCTCCAGGGAGAGGGGAGTGTTTGTGGTCATCCACAGACTACAGCACAAGTCAGAAGAGCAGTCAGAGCCTCCCATATGAAGGATTGCAGTCTCTGGGGGAGTGACCCCAAAAACAACTGGAAAAACCCTCAAAAGCTTGGGGTCAGTGCATCTACCACCCTGGAAGCAGAGTACCACCTTAACAAAGAGTTAAAATCAAGTCATAGGCTGGGGAAATGAGCAAACAAGAGAAGAAAAAGAATCTGACCATAAACAATTACTTTGGTCCTATGGAGGATCAAAATACACATTCAGAAGATAACAAAGTCAAAGCTTCTGTATCCAAAACCTCCAAGTAAAATAGGAATTGGTCTCAGGCTATAGAAGAGCTCAGAAAAGATTTTGAAAAGCAAGTAAGGGGAGTAGAGGAAAATCTGAGAAGAGAAATGAGAGCAATGTGGGAAAATAATGAAAATCAAATCAGCAGCTTGGTGAAGGAGATACAAAAAAAAAATACTGAAGAAAATAAGATCTTGGGGGCGGCTAGGTGGCGTAGTGATAAAGCACCAGACTTGGGAGTCAGGAGTACCTGGGTTCAAATCCGGTCTCAGACACTTAATAATTACCTAGCTGTGTGGCCTTGGGCAAGCCACTTAACCCCATTTGCCTTGCCAAAAAAAAAAAACCTAAAGAAAAAAAGAAAGAAAATAAGATCTTAAAAGCCAGTTTGAGTCAAATGGGAAAAGCAGTCCAAAAGATCAATGAGGAAAAAGAATACCTTAAAAAGTAGAATTGGGGTAGCTAGGGGTGGCTAGGTGGTACAGTGGATAAAGCACTGACCCTGGAGTCAGGAATACCTGGGTTCAAATCTGTCCTCAGACACTTAATAATTACCTAGCTGTGTGGCCTTGGGCAAGCCACTTAACCCCATTTGCTTTGCAAAAGAACCTAAAAAAATGAATGGAATTGGGGTAGCTAAGTGACACAGTGGATAGAGAACTGACCCTGGTGTCTGTAGAACCTAAGTTCAAGTCCAGCCTGTGACACTTAATAATTACTCAACTGTGTGACCTTGGGAAAGTCACTTTAACCCCTTTGCCTTGCAAAAATAGAAAAGAAAAACAGAATTGGTCAGATGGAAAAGAAGACACAAAAATTCTCTGAAGAAAATAATTCCTTCAAATGTAGAATGGAGCTAGGGGAAGCAGATGACTTTGTGAAATCAAGAAACAATAAACAAAACCAAAAGAATGGAAAAACTAGAAGAAAACATGAACTATTTCATTTAAAAAATAACTGACCTAGAAAATAGATCTAAAGAGACAATTTAAAAATTATTGAACTACCTAAAACTCATGACCAAAAAAAAAAGCCCAGACTTTCTTTTTCAAGAAACAATTCAGGAAAATTGCCCTGATTTTCTAGAAGCAGAAGATAAGCTAGAAATTGAAAGAATCCACTGATCACCTCTGGAAAGAGAGCCCCAAAATGAAAACTGGCAGGAATATTACAGTCAAATCTCAGAATTCCCAAGTTAAGGAGAAAATATTACAGTCAGAAAGAAACAATTCAAATATCATGGAGCTATGATCAGGATAGCACAGGATTTAGCAGCATCTACATTAAGGGTTCATAGAGCTTGGAATATGATGTTCTTGGATTACAACCAAGAATCAACTACCCAGCAAAAATGAACATACCCTTTCGGGGGAAAAGATGGACAATCAATGAAATAAGAGACTTTCAAATTTTCCTGATGAAACAACCAGAGCTCAACAGAAAGTTTGAATTTCAAGTATAGAAGTCAGGTGAGGGTGGATGGGAAGGGCAAATTATGAGGGACTTAATGATGGTGAATTGCTTGTATTTCTTCATGGGAAAAATGATCCTGATAACTCATATGAATCTTTTCATTTAGTAGGACAGTTAGAAGGAGTAAATATAGTCAAAGCACAAGAAGAGTTTGAATTTGAAGGATTAACACATTAAAAAGATGGAGTTAAGGGGTGAGAAAGGAATGTATTGGGAGATAGGGAAAGGAGAAGTAGAATGGGGTAAGTTATTTTATATTAAAGAGGCAAGAAATATCTTTTGCAATGGAGTGGAAGGGGGAAGGTGAGGGAGAGTGAGTGAACCTTTATTCTCATTGGAAGTGGCTCAGAGAGGAAATAACATACATACTCAATTGGGTATAGAAATCTATCTTACCCTAGAGAAAAATAGGAGAGGAAAGGGATGGGAGAAAGGGGACAGGGGAGAGAAGAGGAGGTGTAGGATAGAACAAGAGGGAGATCATGGGAGACAGTGGTCAGATACAATACACTTTTGAAGAAGGACAGGGTGAAAGGAGAGAGAATAGGATGGAGAGAAATACTGTTAGCAATAGCAACTGTAGGAAAAAATATTGAAGCAACTTCTCTGACAGACTTATGATAAAGTGTCTGAATACAGACTGAAGCACACTCTTTTTTTCCCCTCTTTATTTTTCTTGAGGTTTATCTTTCTTTGGGTGGGGAGAGGGAATTACATTTACATTACATCATGACTATTGCAGTAATGTGTTTCATGGCTACACATTTTTAACCTATAACAAGTAACTTGCTTTCTCAATTTGGGGAGTGGGGTGGGAGGAAGGAAAAGAATTTGGAACTCAAAGTTTGAGAAGTAAATGTTGAGACTTGCTTTTGCATGTAGCTGGGGCAAAAAAAAAAAGTAAAAATAAATAAATAATTTAGAAAAAAGAGTCTTTGTCCTTAAGGAATTTTTATTTAATAGGCAAAGCCAATGCATAAAAAAGAAGTCACTAGAGAAGAGGATTTTGTTTTGTGGAAGAAGTGGAAAGTGGGAATCATGATGATGATAATGATGTTTGACCTTTGTTCTCCAAAAAAGCCATGATGTCAAGGAGGTGATGGCAAGACATGCAAGTGAATTGGATTTGAGTAAAGGTGGCTGTGCTAAGTCACCAGTCTCACTTTCTTCTCCAAAGCTGTCTGCAAAGAGACAAAGGCAATGGGGAAATGACCTGAATAAAAACAAATGGAATATGAAGCTCAAGTCTGCTCAAAATTTAATACAGCGTCTGACTCATGGTGGGTATTTAATAAATGATAGTTGTTCTGAGTTGACTCGACTCAGTCCCTCCACTTAGCCAGGAGATATAGAGAGCACTCACCAATCAACTGAGTTGGCCTAGTGCAAGAGCTCTAAAGGACAAATTTCTCAGAGATGAGGACATGATGACAGGGATTCTGCTAATACTACAATGGGTGCTCCCTTCCTCTCCTTAACTCCTTATCTCTTTCTGTTGCCTTTGCCACTCTCATCTCACACAACTGACCTTCTCTTAGACCTAGAGGTGCCCCAGAAAATTGTGCACAGAATAAGACTCCATTCTCCTAATCATACAGAAGACAGGACAATATTTTTCTGAGCTCCTGGTTTAGAAGGGTGCAAGCAGTTCACTTTTCCAGGGAAGATTGGTTAGGTGATCCATTGATGATAAATATCTCTCTCTGTCTGCCAAGTATTCATCAAAACCCTCTGAGAAACCTCAACATGTTAGAGTGGTTAGACTGCAGAGTAGTAACCAACAAGGAATGGCTATCCATTTGCTCTGGCACCTAATTGCTTTTATGAGGATATATCTGCCTACTGGCCTTAACAGGATTTAAAGAGTCAGCAATCCTTGACTAAGAGCTGACAGCTGTATCCTATATGTGTCCTGTATCCCTTTCATGACAGTCCAGCTAGTAACTGCTAGTTCATTTATATCTGAGTCTACGGTGCTGACATTGAGTTGTAGAAATACCTTGCAATTCTTATTCCTTTGTTTAAAATTACAAACAAGCTTTAAGTGAGGCAGAAATTAAATAGGTGGCAATCTTTCCCTGTTAAAATTGTGAAAATGTGTTCTATCCTTATTGAACCACAAATAGAAAATGAAATCATGTCTTTTAAAAAATTGCTTTGTTTACAAAGATATTTTCAATTTAATTAAACTATTATTAATTAAATGCCTACCACATTCAATAAACTGTGTGAGAGACTAGGGATTCGATGAAAAAACAAAAGCCCCTACCTTTGAGGGAGTTTATATTTTATTAAGGAAGAGGTTGCTATAGAACACATACATGTTTTGCATTTAATTCCATTAATGCCCACAAATAGATGCTTTGAGAGTATAAATTTTATCATCATTAACAAATGAGAAATGATCATCTTCTTCCTTTGAAAGAAGGAAGTTGCAAATAAATATAAAAATGACTTGCAAGTATTTCTGGGAAAGGCAAAGAAATGAGATGGTGGCATTGGCTGGATCATACATTTAAAAGCATCAAGAAACATTTCATGGGACATAGATCATTTTTTGCTGCAATGCTCATAAAAAGGAGCTAAAAAAGACAATCATGAAAATAAACGCAGCTTATGCACTAACAGATTGCAGACAATGAATAGGTAGAGGAATTCCTCAAAGAACTTAATAATACTCTCCAAATTAAATCAGCATGCACTTTGATACTCAATATCTTCAATATAATAGAGGGAGAGAGTCAGGATGATAAGAAACATTTCAGATGTCATGGTTTAGGAAGAAGGAATGAGAAAAGTTAAGACTTGTAGACCACAAAGAAATCTTATGACTTTATATTTAAAAAAAAGAAAGAAAATTGGGGCAGTTAGGTTGCATAGTGGATAGAGCACTAGTCCTGGACTCAGGAAGACCTGAGTTCAAACTGAGCTCAGACACTTAATAATTACCTGTGACCTTGAGCAAGGCATTTAACCCCATTGCATTGCAAAAAAAAAAAAAAGGAAGAAAGAATTGGTAGGCACTGAAAATTATGAGTACCAAATAACATTCTAGAAATCAAAAAGTATTTTGACAGGAAAGTATTCATCATAAAAATAGGAGTCTTCTTTAAATCAATTATCTTTGTATAGTCATGCCACAGTCTTGTCTGAACAAAAATCAGAATTAGTAAAAAAAAAAAACAAAACAGAAAAATAACAATGGGAAAAGACAGAGTATAAGATTGAAGCAACTCAATTATAAGCTATTTAAGCAATTAATTAAACATTAAAATAGAAAACTGACAATGTCAATTATATCAAATCCAAATATAATATTTTAACCAGAAATTTAACTCTCTAAATTATCACAACACAAAGATCAAGAAAATCCATAAAATACCTTACTCAGTGGACATTACAAGCAGAGAAGTATGGTGATCAAAGGCAACACCAGTTTAGAATGTAGATTTATTTGTAAAACCCTAAGTAAGGGGAATGATGGGTGATTATAAGTAATATCATCTCATAAAACAGAAAGAAGCAGTGGATAATAAAATCAATTTAAATCAATTTCAAAAAAGAGTAAGAAAGTAAGCCATCCCCAAAAATTTAAGGATGAAAATAGAAAGGCGACAGAGAAAAAAATGAAAAAGATCTGGCATCTATTATTTCAAGAAATTGTTTTCAGTCAAGGATAGTAGAACCACCAGTCTATCAACTCTATCATCCCAATGCCAAATATGCTTAAAGAGGAGTCAAAATAGTTCCAAAAAGAAGGAAGATTAAAAAGGAGCTGTATTAGACCAAGTTTATGTAGATGACATTCATACCATGGAATTTGTGAGAGATTGTGAGAGATTGATTTACAAGATTATATGAAAGAGGGGACAGCTAGGTGGCACAGTGGATAGAGTAGTGGCCCTGGAGTCAGGAGTACCTGAGTTCAAATCTGACCTCAGACACTTAATAATTACCTAGCTGTGTGGTCTTGGGCAAGCCACTTTAACCCCATTGCCTTGCAAAAACTGAAAAAAAAAAGATTATATGAAAGAAGGGAAGATCCCAAAAAGACACAGAAAAGATATTTAAATTTATTAATAACTTCCATTCCAGGGGGCGTCTAGGTGGCGCAGCGGATAAAGCACCGGCCCTGGAGTCAGGAATACCTGGGTTCAAATCTGGCCTCAGACACTTAATAATTACCTAGCTGTGTGGCCTTGGGCAAGCCACTTAACCCCATTTGCCTTGCAAAAAATCCCTAAAAAAATAAAAATAAAAATAACTTCCGTTCCTCATCCTCCCCACTCCACCAACTTACCCCAACCCCCCTGACTAAAGTCAAGAGAACATCAGCAACTAATGACCTTTATGACTAGTTTCCAATCTACACTTAACCCTAACGTACCATACTAGAATTGACTCAAACCAATGGCATTAGAAAGCCACCTCAACCCTTCAGGAGAACCCCTATAATTCTAAGGGAGGAGATTTAACTAGTTTTACTCTGGGGGGTGGGGGACAGCAGCAACATGCAATGTTAGTGGATCTAACTCATCGATATGAGGGAAGGGGGTAAGGATAAGGTTCTCCAGAATTTAAAAGGACCATATTATAAATTATAAAAATTGTACCATCCAACTCCCCATAGGTTGAAAAGGACTGCAATGATTGGCTGATTGTCAATAATCCCAGACAGTAGAATGGATTTAGCTAGCAACCAGAACAGTATTACCAAGCTGTACAAATGATCTGTAATCCTCACTCCTTCCTTTGCAATTGAAGAAGCTGGAAAAAGGAAATATCAGTAAAAGAAGTGATCATATGGAGTGCTCACTAATTGGAGAGTCAAGAAAATTGTGGGTTTTTTTGTTTCTTAAAAAGTTTTGTTTATTAAGAAGTTCTCCTAAAAGAACAATCCAATTAAGCCAAGGTCAAAACTCACTTGAAGAAGCTGGTTGGTCAAACCCTGAATTTCAAAACCTATCATTATTTCTCCCAGAGTCATGTAACCAGCACCTCAGAAATGACAAAGGACAGGAAATATTCCTCAGGAATCCTATTTGTCTGGCCAACATAAAAAACCATAATTCAGTTTAATCAGTAAATTTTATTGAAGCACTGTGTACTTTAGATTCATGTCTGCCCAGGGTCTACCCAGGGTCATTCATTTGTACAATAAAACAGAAAGTTGAGGAACTGTTTACAAAGCACTGGTCCACTTAGTCCTTTTCACTCTTGCTGAGGCTGAAAGAAGATAAGACACCATTCAATTCCATTTACAAATACTTATTAGGAGCCTACTATGTATAAGATGATGTGTTGGGTGCTGGAGACACAAAGACAAAACAATAATGACAAAAAAAAACATTTCTACTTCTAAGGATCTCACATTCTACTGGACAGATGTAGACAGATGAGCAAGTGCAAAGTAATGAGAAGGCTATGTTTATTACTTTGTAAAGGAAAGGCAAAATGGGGGATGGCTCAGTAAAGTATTCCAGTTGAAGGCAGCACCTGGGAGAACTCTGAGAGGAAAATAAGGATTCAAAGAGATCATGATAAAAAGAAAGGGCATTCAATTTAATTCAACAAGCTAATTTTAAGTATTTACTATGTTTGGGTCAAGGTGGGTAGTTGGGGCAAAATTATGGAGGCACAAATTGAAACATCAAGTTAGGGAATGAGGTTCCATTTAACTGGAACATAAAGAGTAAAAAGGAGAAGAATATGGAACAAAATGGGAAAGATAGTGGTGGGTCTTGTATACTAGACTGAGTAGTTTGTATTTTATCCTAAAGGTTAAAAAGAATCACTATAGGTTTGTAAGCAAGGCAGTGATGCTATCCTGATCTGTTCCTAGATTAATCTGGCAATTGTATACTTGGATAGATGATAGAGGGGAGAGACTGGGAGCAGAGAGACCAATTAAGAGGCTATTACAGCCGTCCAACTAAGAGGTGGTGAAAGTCTAATAGAGGGAAAGAAGGCAACATAGTCAAGATATATTAGGAACCAAATAGACCTGACAACTGACTAAATATGGAAGGTAAGGGAAAGGAAGAAACCTGAGTCAATAGTAGTACAAGTTTAGAGAAAAGATGTTTTCAGTTAGTCACAGATTGTTAGTGATATGTCAAATGAACTATCTAGATGACGATATTCATCAGGCAGTTATTTACTGAGTGTTAGAGTTCAGAAGAGTGGCTAGTACTAAGTATTTGGACTTGGGAATCATCTTTGTAGGAATGAACATGAAACTAATGGGAGATAATGAGACTGTCAAAAGACAGAAAACAGAGAGAGAGAAAGAAAGGACCCAGACTACAAAGCATGGGAAATAAATAATGAACCACCAAAGAAAACTGAAAAGCAACAATCAGGTAGATAGATGATTTCCCATGTACTATTCTGGTTCAACTTGCTCACTAAGTTTCCACTCACAATATTCCAATTATCCCTGACACCATTAAGGAAAATCAGAGATGTGATCAAGGGTAGGTAAATTTTAAAAATAATTTAAATAAAGCTGTTAGGACAGATATGATGGAGATTCTTCAAGAATCTTCTCCCAGAACAAGACAGAATAGATCTCAAGGGCAATTCTAAAACAAATAGAATGTGAGCATAGAAGGGACCCATCTTCTAGATAGAAAAATATTTCTAATTTTATAATCTCTATCTTGAAGTAACTTCCACTTCAGTGGTCCTAAATATATTAGCAAATATTCTAGCAAAAGAGATTGATTATACAACCAAAAGAGACAGAAAAGGGCAGTCAAATAGGTAGAAGGATTACCATGAAGGAATAGTATTATGAAAACCCAGAAACAAAAGAAAGTATCAAGGAGAAGAACCAATGGCAAAGGCTGCAGAGAGGTCAGCAAAGATGAGGATTTTGAAAAGACCATTAGATTTGGTCATTAAGACACAATTTGTGATTTGGAGGAGATCATTGTTAGTTGAATGATGAGGTTGGAAGGCAGTCTGTAGAGTTAAGGAGAAAGTGAGAGGAGAGGAAGTAGAACCATCTCTTGTTAGAAAGGAACTTTAAATGAGTTTATCAACAAAAGGAGAGATATGGGATGGTAATTAGCAGTGGTGGATGGATCAGGCTTTTTTTTTTTTTTGGTTAACATTATGAACCTGGGAGAAAGAAAGCATTAGGTGTTCATTTCACAACCTGCAAGATGGGATTAATGATTCTTTCAACCTGCTTCACCAGATCCTTAAGATGACCCACTGAATTTTTATCCTATAAATCAATTCATCAATAAGGTTATACCTCTCTACTTCTTTTAGTTTCTCAAATTTTTATGACGTAATTAAATGATACATGATATAATTGCCAGGTTTTATTATAGAAGAGAATATCATTGCTCCCATCACTGATTTTCAATGGTTTGTGCTTCTGTTCTTTGAGTCATAGAATTTTGTGTTTTGATAAATGTTAATAGCAATGTAGCCCCCTTTTCCTGAAGTGGAAGGGGAAACCAAATGCAGCAAGGAGGGTAAAAAGGGAATCTGACAAAATGTCTCTTCAGTAATTATGTACATCCCATACAGACAAATGTACTTAAAAGCAAAATAATCACATATGTGGTTTTGTTCCCCCTTCTTCATTACATCACATTTTCCTGTTGGAACACCATTCCCTATCATTCCTACAAATGTTCCTCTCCCAGAAGCAGACCCCTGTGGTTTAAACAAAGCATTAAGCTGAGGTTTTATGCAGGCTGCCAGTTCAATTCAATGATTGAACCATGAAGTCTGACGTCACCCACTGGGGACAGCCTTTAGATGACTAAGCTTACTAGGAGTTTGCCTTTCTAACTCAACAAGGAGAACACTTCTACTTGGTCTTGTGGTTCCATGATACATGGGGATTTAAAAAAGAACCAGATCACAGAAGCAAAATGCATTCACATACAATTTTTACAACTCCTTTTCCTAAGCAAATCAGAACAAAATTAAATTAGATTAATACAATTAGATGGATTAGGGTGAGTCTTAAAGTCCCTTATTACTCCAAATGATTCCATTGAAATGGCTATGAAAAAAAGGAGAGAAAACTTTATGATTGTATAGTATCTTTTTAAGAGGAACTGAAAATGTTTCATAAGCAGAAATGAAGAGAGGGAGATCCACTGCCTTTCTCTCTTTCCTCACCTAGAAATGATAAGGGATCATATCAAGGAAGAATAAAAATCTGCATTGTCTCACTTTTTTGACTTTTCTGGAGAAGGGATGTAAATAACAATGGCAGATACTAGAACCTTTTGCCTTGTAGTTTGGGATCGAGACAATTTGCCTAGTCTACTTTAGAGGTTACTTAGCTCTGTCTCTCACTGATTTAGGATGCCTTCAACTTCTTGTAGTATGTCTAATTCTCTTCTCTGCAATTGGAGGTCAACTTGAGTTTTCATTACATTGATGAAGATTTTCAAAAAGACTCCAGACAGAGGGAGGAAAAAGGGGGAGAAAAGGAATATTAATTAAAAAGTCACTTTCAATAACGATTTAAATGTAGAAATGTAGGGCAAAAGTTACCACTTCCACTTTGACTTCTCAGTCTGGTTAAGTGAAGATGCAGGATGTTTTAGACTGTTGTTTTGCTAGTTAATGAATACATAAGGTTTGAAAGCAATTTACTTATTCCAACCAAAATATGAGATTGGTTTGGAAGAGTTGCTGATGAGAAAAATCAAAGTGTCCAAAATACACCTTTGACCTTAGGGAGACTCTTGCTTTGCTAAGCAAGATTTTAAGATTTTCTTCACACAAGAGGTTATTGGATAGTTCACTAATTGGAAGTATCTTTGCAGAGAAATGAAGTCACCTTGTTGGTATGATTCAAGGTAGAAACAACAAGTAACAGTAAAATTTCAGAGGAAAGAAGGTGGATGACCTACCAGATGACATCAAGAAATCAAAAAATGACATAAGCGGCTTTATTGGAAAAGTAATAAGATGTATCTTCCAATATAGAGAAGTGTTCCACCTGTGATATAATCTTTGGAGTAAGAAGTTAAGCAAACTCTGTTTTTCTGCCTGTGACAGCATAGGAGCATAGGAATCTGTGGGAATGTGTGCTCCTGTGTTTATTAGAGGATTTTTCCTGTTTATTTGTATTACCACTCTATTTAACTAAATCCCTTTGTTTTAAGTTAAGGTATAATATAGGTTGGCTGTTTGTTTTGATTAGATTTGATTTGATTTTAGAGAAAAGGATTGGAATGAAACTCATGCTATTTGTTTTTAGTTAGATGCCAGCTGAAAGAGTAGATTGAGTACATTGACCTTGAGTATAGCTTTGGAGAGCTAAACACAGTGAGGAGAGCTTGGGCAACAAACTAAATGTTTTGTTTTGTTCAAATGAAAACCAGTCAAGAGCATTGCAAAAGAAAGTGGGTGTATCCTTATTACTAAAGTCAATCTGAAATATTGTGTTTCAGCCTAGGCCACAAGTGAGGGTGCAAAGAGTACCCTGAGGGAAAATAAAGTCAATTCCAAACCCCAGAACAAAATAAACAGTTCATTCTTAGGAGTTACAAGGTAATATTCAAATATACACATGTGTACACATATGAAGAAAATAAATTCCCAATAAAATTAAGATATTAGTTAACAAAGGAAGCTAAAAGAGAGGAGGGAAAGAAACTCAATGGGATTGGCCCCAGGCAGTTCAGGATTATTCCTCTTCCTAGCACAAAAATTTGGAGTCAAACCAAAGAGTCATTCTTTTTCCACAGATGGTAGGCAAAAACATTTCATTTAAGAGAAAAGCAGAGTGAGTCACACTATCACTTGTATTAAAGAAGGTAACCTGAAAATAAGTATTCTGAATACCATCCCCATGCCCCCAAAACATTTATCTAAATGTCTGATGTTTTTAAGGTCTGAAAACCCCGAGGAGGTAAAAGAAGTAAAAGAGTGACTCCCTGTTCTCCAATGATTTACAACATAATAATTCATAGTGGTTATTGCATTTACACAATGCTTGGAAGCTACAGAGTGCTTTGCATACATGAATTCATCTGAAGCTCATGTCCTCTGTGAGGAAGAAAGTGAAAATGCTGCTGTCTCTGCTTTACAAAGAAGTAAAGTGTGGCTCAGGGTGGTTAAAGGATTTTTCCAGGGTCACAAAGCTATCAAGTGGCTAAACTAGGATTAGAATTTAGGTCTTCTGATTCCAAGGTCTTCTGACTGCAAGGTCAGTGCTCTTTGAAGAAAAGATGGTAAAAACATAATCATTTTTTCTTCTAAGATCCAGAAACTGATGATCTTAGATTTTTATTTTTATTTTTCAGTGAGGTAATGGAGTGAAAGAAACTTACCCAAGATCACACAATAACTAATAAGTATCTGAGACTGGATTTGAACTCGGGCCCACCTGACTCCAGGGGTGGTGCTCTACGCACTGAACCACCTATCTAGTTGCCCCTGACCCTAGGTTTTGATGTGAACTCTGATACTTGCTTTCTGTCCTCAGTTTATGAAGGGGTGGGCAGGGCAGACCTGTATTAGAATGTAAGTTCCTTGAGAATAGTGTTTATTCTCTTCTTTATATTTGCATCCTTTAGAACCTACCACATAATGGATACTTAATAAATACTTGCTGATTGATTGATTGATTGAATGGTCCCTTCCAGATATAAATCTTATGATCTCATCAACCTAAGTCAGGCTCATAGACTTGACCTGAGAGAAAAGCCTAGGAACAATTGAAAGAGTTAGCTGATAGCTTGTGATGACCCTCCCCGGCTTTCTTGTCATGTAGTGTGTACTCAGCCGGTCAGGGCCAAGTCAAGGTAGTGGATTCCTTTACTCTATGTCCCTAACCCAAGTCTCAACAGTCTCACAAAAGTGTGAGAGTAGGGATGGATCTATACAAAACTATCACAACCACAGACAAAGATTGCTACAAACACATACCCTTTTGATGGAGTATCAACTTCGTATATAAAGGACAATGCTTTAAAAAGCCATTTTTATCCCCATTTTTATTTCACTCAGCATACATCACACAATAGGTTGAATAGAACTGGTTTTGGGGGACAATCAGCTCGGATGAAGCACCAGCACCATCTTGTGTTGATAGCCCTACACTGGAGTCTAATTGACATGCCATACAGGTCAGCTCCCGCAGCAGCAGCAGCAGCAGCAAGGTGATGTTGCCCACACTTCACTGCCAAGTTACTAAGTCAATTAGATCTGGTGCTGATGTCTAATGGGTCCAGATATATAAAAATAGACAGCTGTTTTATTCATTCCTTACGGAGAACCATCATTTCAGAGTCTGAGTAGAAGGAGCTAAATACTCAATCTAGTGATAGTGTAGGGAATATATCGTTTTTTCATGGTGCAGGAATTTTCTACCTAAGTGACTTTTGAGAAACAAAATTAAATGTGATCTTTATATTCCTCCTGATTCTCCAACTATGGGATCAAAAGAAAAGAAAATCCTCCCTCTCCCACCCATCCCTTGCCGTGTCACTGGATGTAATTTTCATCCTCCCCAGTTTTCTTTTCCCTTCTCCACCCTTCTTCCCATTGTGTACAATTTTCTCCCCACAATCACTACCACCACCATTTGGTACTACATATAAATAATGTGCAGTAAACGCACATGGACCACCCAAGGCTCTTCCTCTTTCCCAGGAATCCCTCACTTTTGGTCAAAACCACATTCATCTCTCATGTGGGAGAGAAAAGACAGGAACATTGTGTCCTCTTTTGGGAACAACTGCTGGTCAGCAGGGAGGAGCTGAATATGGAAAGAGTGGTAAAGCCAGACAATGGGGGTAGGTAGGCTTTGATGGATATAGATGTCATATGGTAGGGTCAAGTCCTGCCATCTGGACTATTCTTGGCACCAGACTTTCAGGCTGCACTAATATAAAATTGACTGGCAGAAGTTCTTAAAGAAAAAAAAGAACTTTAACTAACTTAAGGTTGGATTATTTTTTCCAAAAACTAAAAGGTATTAAGAAAATATCTGTCTGATTGAGGAATAGGGGGAAAAAAGAGGTAAAGACTAATTCTGCCCTAGAAGAGAAGAATAATGTAGAAATAAAAAAGATGAGAAGAGACAGGGAAAAGAAGGAAAGAGGAAATGACTGATGCTGGTAAATGGGCAGTTTCTTAACTTTTTGACTAGGATTCTATGCTGGTCCCCACAAAATGAGGATAACCCCTCTGAAGATTACAGCATTGTAGACAACTTAAAGGTCATCTAGTCCAATCCTCTCATTTTGAAGATGAGGTTATTAAACTTTGGAGAGATTGTTACTTGCCTGAAACCACAAGTGGATAGAGCACCAGCCCTGAAATCAGGGGTTCAAATCCAGCCTCAGATACTTGACATAGTCTAGCTGTGTGACCTTGGGCACGTCACTTAACCCTGATTGCCTGGCATCCAGGACCATTTCCACTCATCCTGATTCATATCTGACCACTGGATCCAGATAACCGTGGAAAAGAAAGTGAGACTGGGGTGACTTAACACAGCACCCCTCACTCAGATCCAATTCTCTTGCTTGTCATGGCTCCACCTCCCTGATGTCATGGTCCTCTTTAAGAAGGAAGGACAATCGGGGGCAGCTAGGTGATGCAGTGGATAGACCTGGAGTCAGGAGTACCTGAGTTCAAATCCGGCCTCAGACACTTAATAATGACCTAGCTGTGTGGCCTTGGGCAAGCCACTTAACCCCATTGCCTTGCAAAAACTAAAAAAAAAAAAAACAAAAAAAACCCCCTATAAATTGTTAGAGATTTGAACTTAAGCCAGGGACCAGCGGTGAGGGGACAGTAGATATATTCCTCAACCCAATAAGAGGTGAGACTCACCCTGCTCTGTCTCAACTATAGCCTCTTCATGGCTTGTTTGTCTCTGAACAGGCTTATCGTCTGCCACCTTTATGCAACTGAAAAAGAAAATGGATAACTTAATTTTAAAGCATCTGAGGACTCTGAACTGAGGGAAAAACAATCTCCATCTGAAAATACTTAAATGTAAAATCTGAGGAATGTTTTTCCATATCTGAGTGACTTTGAAATGGAAAGTAGAGGGTCCTTCTGAAAAGGAAACGTTTTTCTCATATTCCCCAGCACCTGTCCCAGTGTCCCAGCTGATCACTGTAGGCACTTCCTTAATACATGTTTTCTTGTTTGTTGAACTGCAATTTTAAGATTCTCCTTTATCCTTCTTCCTTGTTCACTCCTTTTTTCCTAATTAGGCTTTTTATACTCCTTCTCATAATTATTTCTTATAATGATCATATTAGCAGGCCAAAGAAACATGAATATGCTGCATCAACTTGCTTTTCTGTTGGTCCCTTGCTGTCATTCATGCTCCTTTCTCAACACTTAGCAGCTTTGAGAACAGGGATGACAGCTTCTCCTTCTTATTGTATCTGCATACTTTCCTGCACAGGATTGGTAAACAGTGGCAGGCAGGCAAGAAGCACTAATTAGGCACTTACTGTTTTCAAACTCTATATGAAATAAGGATGCAAGAGAAAATGAAAATGGTCTCCCCTTCCAGGAGCTCACATACTAATGGAAGTACAAGATTGATACAGATTGTGATCAAATTAACTAAATTAATTAAGTCATATTTGTTGGAAAGGAAGAAAGCTTTCATTAGAGATTACCTTCAATCTGCATTATGATGGTGGCTAGTATTAATATAGAGAACATATAAAAATAACGAGGTACATACAAGACGGATACGGATTGTGATAAAATTAATTAAATAAAATTAATTAAGGCATATTTGTTGGAAAGGAAGAAAGCTTTATTTAGTGATTACCTTCAATCTGCATTATGATGGTGGCTAGTATTAATATAGAGAACATATAAAAATAATGAGGTACATACAAGATGGATACGGATTGTGATAAAATTAATTAAATCATATTAATTAATTAAGGCATATTTGTTGGAAAGGAAGAAAGCTTTATTTAGTGATTACCTTCAATCTGCATTATGATGGTGGCTAGTATTAATATAGAGAACATATAAAAATAACGAGGTACATACAAGACGGATACGGATTGTGATAAAATTAATTAAATCATATTAATTAAGGCATATTTGCTGAAAAGGAAGAAAGCTTTATTTAGAGATTACCTTCAATCTGTATTGTGACGGTGGCTAGCATTAATATAGAGAACATATTAAAATAACGAGGTACATACAAGACGGATACGGATTGTGATAAAATTAATTAAATCATATTAATTAAGGCATATTTGTTGAAAAGGAAGAAAGCTTTATTTAGAGATTACCTTCAATCTGCATTATGATGGTGGCTAGTATTAATATAGAGAACATATAAAAATAACGAGGTACATACAAGACGGATACGGATTGTGATAAAATTAATTAAATCATATTAAGGCATATTTGTTGGAAAGGAAGAAAGCTTTATTTAGAGATTACCTTCAATCTGCATTATGATGGTGGCTAGTATTAATATAGAGAACATATAAAAATAGGGACAGCTAGCTGGTGCAGTGGATAGAGCACCGGCCCTGGAGTCCGGAGGACCTGAGTTCAAATCCAGCCTCAGACACTTAATAATGACCTAGCTGTGTGGCCTTGGGCAAGCCGCTTAACCCCATTGCCTTGCCAAAAAAAACCCCTAAAAACATTAAAAATAACGAGGTACATAAAATATTGATAGATTGTGATAAAATTAATTCAATCACATTAATTAATTGAGTCATATTTTTTGGAAAGGAAGAAAGCTTCCATCAGATCCGCATTTTGGAGGCTGGTGTTACTATAGAGAAGATATAAATATTGTCTTATTTGCTCCTACGCTCTCCGCATCCCCGAGGCAGCATTGGAACTCAGGTCTCCTTGGCTTCGGGTTCCCTGATCCCTAGGATTTCAAAGCGCTTCACAAACCGAAGCGCTTCCGAAAGCGCTTGGGAATCCTCTCGGTCCACCTCCCCTGGGGCGCTTGCCGCCCCCGCCGCCTCCATCCCCCGGATGCGGAAACTGAGGCGGCCGCCCCCCCCCCCCCCCCCCCCCGCGCAGACGCGCCTCGAGAGGCGGGCGCGAGGCAGACTCGGCTTTGAAGCTGAGAAGTCTGCGCAAGCGCGTCTACGTCATGGCAATGCGCCCTCACCGCGCATGCTCGCTCCCGCCGCGAAGCCCCGCCTCCCGCCGTCTCCCACGCTGTCTTCCACGGTGTCAACAAAGTTGCGTGTTTTTGAATCTGGCGTCCGGCAACATGGCGGCCTCCATGTTGACCTCTCTGCTGAGATCCGTACGGCAGGTCAGTGTCGCCTCCCGCTTTTGGCCCCCCCCAACCCCCGGCTGTTCCCCGAAAGGCCTCCCTCACCCCCCCCCAGGGGGAATAAAAGAAAGAGTGACGCAGCGAGTGTAGACGGAGAGAGAACCGGAAGTGACCTCGGAAGTCACCGCGCCCAGGAGGAGACTGAGGCCCGGAGGGTCATCATGACGATAAGCGCTTTGAAAGCGCCCCTCGCGAGCCCCGAGGCTGTCCGGCACCTCTGGCCGTGGGCCTTGGGGGTCTGCCGGCCTCAGGAGGGAGGCGCGGCCGTTCGCCCCATTCTACATGGCGGGAAACTGAGGCCGGAAGCCATTCAGTGGCCGGTGAGGCTCCAGAGCCGCAAAGAGCCGGAAAAGCCCCAAAAGTGAACAAAAGAGAGAACGGCGCATCCCCTCCAGGCTTGGGGGACCTGGCAGTCGCGGAAACGAAGATATTTTGTTGGTTTATTTATTTAATATTATTACAATAATCTGGTTATAAGAGTAGATATAAACCCCCCCCCCAAGACCATGAGAAACCTCAAGAATAGTGAGAGAGAGGAAAAAAATACATACTTCCGTCGGTGTCGGCCCCTGAACTAGGGTGGAGGAGTTGAAGGAATTGATGGCCTTGTCGTCCCGCAACCACTCCTGGATGATTTAGGGGACCCCCTCCCCAGCCAAAAGTCTGTGTTCTGAAGCCGCAGATACTTTGTCTATTATGATCACCCCAACTTCCAAACCACTCCTGACCTCTGACCTGCCCCCCTGTGCCAGCTCTCACATTCTTCTCACAGTGACTGTCCTCATCCTCGAATTATTTCAGTAGTTTTTTTTAGGTTTTTTGCAAGGCAAACAGGTCACACAGCTAGGTCATTATTAAGTGTCTGAGACCGGATTTGAACCCAGGTATTCCTGACTCCAGGGCCGGTGCTCTATCCACCATACCACCTAGCCACCCCTCAATAGTTTCTTTAAGCAGATTTTTTTAATTTTTTTTAAAGGTTTTTGCAAGGCAAATGGGGTTAAGTGGCTTGCCCAAGGCCACACAGCTAGGTCATTATTAAGTGTCTGAGACCAGATTTGAACCCAGGTACTCCTGACTCCAAGGCCAGTGCTTTATCCACTACACCACCTAGCCACCTAGCCGCCCCTCCCTCAATAGTTTCTTAATACGTTTCCTCTTTCAGTCTGTCTTCCACACAGCTGCCAAATGAATATGCTTAAGAATGACTCCTGTTCAAAAACTGTCAGTCAGTCCCCTTTGCATCTATGATAAAGTAGATTCTTCAACCCAACCTTTAGAGTTCTTTTATTTGGCTCCACTTTCCTTTTCAAGCATTCCATATGATTTCCCATCATATATTTTGTGTTTTTTCCAAATGGACTTACTTGCTATTTCTCCAAAGTCAGCATTCTTCTATCTCAATACCTCCAATTCTGAAACATACTCCCCCTTATCTGTACCTCTTAAAATCCAAAATTCCTAGCTTTAAGATTTTAAGATTCACTTCAGTTCCATTTTCTTATTCAGAACCTTCACTGATCCCTTCAATTATAATATTCTTTCTTTTACTTTTCTTGAATATGTGTGTTATTTTCCTCTGGTGGGAAGTAAGGTCCTTGAAAGCTGGGATTTGTTGTGCAGTAGCGACCGCTTAAAAATATTTATTGAATGAAAGATGTCAAGGATTTATATGACAGGAAGAATGCAGCATGGGTTTCTCACAAAGCAAGAATAAGGAATGACAGGTAGTCAACTAGAGTGCTTCACTGGTACTCTCATGATTTGGGAAGAAATTGAGGAAAGCTTCCAGCATGTTGGGTGGACTTGTGGAGAACTTTTGGGGGAACATTGACAAAAATCACTTGGGATGAAGGAGGAATGGAAGAATGACTATATCCATCAAGTATCCAGGTTGAAGAGATTACAAACCTGATTGAACATATGTCATATTCCCTTGCTAAGGGCAAAAACTTTTTATTTTTCTCTTTAGTCCCTGCCCCTTTTATGGCACCTTCTTCAGAGCAAACACATAATATTGAATTAGAAATGTCACATTGCACAAAAGCTAAAAATGGGGTGGGAAATTATTAAAGCAAGAAACAAAGCATTAATTTTACTGTCTTTTGTCTTTTTCTATGACCGTCATTAGATGGTCCCTTTATCAGGTACAGGGCAGATTCGAAATTACTATGTCGACTGGAGAATGCTGCGTGATGTAAAGAGGAGAAAGATGGCCTTTGAATTTGCAGATGAAAGACTTCGCATCAACTCCCTCAGAAAGAATACTATATTGCCAAAAGATCTCCAAGTTAGTTTATTTAAGATTTAAATCTAAGAAATTACCCAAACTAATTCTCTTGAAACTGCCCTCAAAAGGCCAAGGTTCACAAATGCTCACCCTTAACTGCCATTTCATTATAATATATGAACTTAATCATTCTGGGATGTATTTGTGTGTGTGTGTGTGTGTGTGTGTGTGTGTGTGTGTGAGAGAGAGAGAGAGAGAGAGAGAGAGAGAGAGAGAGAGAGAGAGAGAGAGAGAGAGAACCTCATTTCAGTCTTGACTAACCCAAGTATGTCTCTTTGGGAAATAGATTTGTTGAGTTTAAAAATTGCTTATGGTTGTCTCCTTTCTCATAGCAGGTCTAATCCTATTCTCTGGTAAAGCTCTGGGCTTAATTCTCCATAGAAGTGAACCTATCATCTATAGGGATAAATGTAAAACTCTTCAGCAGGAGTGATAAAATCAATTTCAAATAAATATGATATGAGAAATGTGGTGGATCAGTCAATCTGGAAACATTTATGAAGAATATACTGATGCCAGTCATTGTGCATGCTGGGAATACAAAGAAAGACAAGGAAAGTCCCTGCTTTCAGGAGCTCATACTCTTATAGGGGAGACAATATATGAACAACTATGTACAGACAAACTATAGACAGAAGGAACTGGAGATACTCTCAAAGTGAAGAGACTAAGGTTAAAAAGAGGACTGGGAAAAGCTTCTTAGCAAAGGTGGGATTTTAGCTGTGACCGAAAGAAAAATCATGGAAAAACGAGATGGAAATGCTTGTTGGATTGTAGGATCCATAAAAGGGTTAAGAAGAGGGGCTATGAAGGGACCAGGTTCTGAAGGACTTTTAAAGATTTTACATTTGATCTTGGAGGTAATAGGGAGCCAGTGAAGTTTTCTGATTAAAGTAACAAGGTCATGTGGCCTTGGGCTAGCCACTTAACCCCACTGCCTTGAAAAATCTAAAAACAAACAAAAAAAACCCAATAAAGTAACAAGGTCAAACCTGCACTTTAGGAAGGCTAAGTGGAGGGTGGAACGAGTGGGGAGGGACTTGAGGCAGAGAGATCAATTAGAAGGTTATTGCAGTAATCCATGCAGGAGATTATGAGGTCCATCATCAGATGAAAGAAGGGAGTGAACCTGAGAGGTGCTTTAAAGATAGAAGTGATTGGATATGAAAGGTGAGAAAGAGTGAAGATTTAAAGATAAATTAAAGATTACAAGCCTGGGAGACTTGGTGATAGTGCCCTCTATAATAACAGGGAAGTTAAGAGGAGAAGATAGGGAGATAGGGGAAGACATCCAGAGATGTCTAAGGCAGTTGTAGGTCTGGAGAGATGGTAGGGCTAAATAAATACATCTGAGAATCATCTCTATAAACATGAAAGTTGAATCCATAGGAACTAATTCGATCACTAATAGAGAAGAAAAAGGGCACAAAACAAGAGTCTTGGGGGATACCCATGGTTAATGAGACCTGGATGGAGATCCAGCAAAGAGTGTGTTGATCTTCTCCACTTAAGAATCCATAGACACCAATACTAATGAAATGAGAACAATGCAATAATACTGTCTTTTTTCCCCCTAGGAAGTAGCAGATCAGGAAATTGCTGCTCTTCCCAGAGACAGCTGTCCTGTCAGGATACGAAATCGTTGTGTGATGACATCTCGACCTCGAGGTGTAAAGAGACGCTGGAGACTCAGCCGGATTGTCTTCCGGCATCTGGCTGATCATGGGCAACTTTCTGGGGTCCAGAGAGCAATGTGGTGAATCAGCTCCAGGAGCCAGCTGCAGCAAAGTGGGCAAGGTTCTTACCTGCCTGGCATCAAGCCCATCTTGCATACAATCAGTGAGAGTGGTCCTGTAGAGTAACTGCTGTTTCTTAAGTTGACTTTTTAGCAGGGGGAAAAACCTTGGTATTCTAGAAGTATTTGGAGTTCATGGTCTGTAACTGAACTGTTTTTTTTTTCATTGAACTTGTTACTCCTGGTAAAGAAAAAAAGATTTTGATGTGAAGAAATTTGGTTGTGTTTTATTTCTGCCTGATTTAAAGCCAAAGCAGACAAAAACCCTTGCTGCTTGACATGGAGGAAAAGCTTTGGAAGGCTCTGTTAATGGAACAGAAGATGGAGATGAGTCAGATCAGCAGGCATTGAGGAAGCACTTTACTATGGGCCAGGCATTGTCCTAATGTTAGGGATTAGAAAGGGGGACCATGGAACTGTCCTTTGTTCCAAGGACCTCATAGGTCAATGGAGGGGGACAACACACTCCCACAGCTAAGATTGAATGATACCTACAGGATCAGTTGGGGGATTCTCTCAGAGGCAAGGCACCAAGGTTCAGGAGTGCCTGGAAAGCTGCGTATTGATGTGGGATAAAGAGGGACAGAGAGAGACAGCTAGTGACAGTGCCTGCAGCTGAGAGGGAGTATTTTGTTCATAAAACAGCAAGAGATTCCAGGTCTCTCATTGAATTAAAGGGTACAGCAGGAACTTGGGATGAGGGGAGGCAAAGGAAGCAGGGCTTCCCCAATATCACAGAAAGTAAAAAAAAATATGAAAAACACTATTGTGCCTAGGCTCATTCAGAGCTGTTTATGGACCCACCTCACATCTGTAGGCCACAGAGTAGGTGAAAGAAGACAGGAAAGATGAAAAAGTGACAGGTTCTGAAGGACAGGACTTTGAGAGCCAACAGAGTGAAGATTTTATATTTCATCTTGGAGGTAATGGGGAGACATTGAAGTTTTCCTGAATAAGGTAAGAAGTTCACACCTGCATTTTTAGGAAGATCACTCTGGTGGCTATGTGGAGGGTGGACTGGAATGAAGAGACTTGAGGCAGAGAGATCAATCAGAAGGCTATTGCAATAGGTAATGAAGGTCGTCAGAGAAGGGAAGAAGGGAGTGAACCTGAGAGACACTTTAAAGGTAGAAATGACAGGAGTGAGCAACAGGTTGGATACAGAGGGTGAGAAAGGGAAGGGTTGAGGATAAAACCAAAGTTACTAGCCTGGGGGACTGAGAGGATGATGGTGCTCTCAAGAGTAATAGGAACGTTAGGAAAGGGGGAGAAGGGGAAAGGGGGAGACATCCCAGAGATGTCTGATAGGTAGCTGGAAGTCAGGAGAAAGGGTAGGGCTAAATAAATAAATCTGAGAATCATTTCCATAGAGAAGAGAATCTAAACTATGGGAATTAATGAAATCCCTAAATAAATTAGTATGAAGAAAAGGCACAGGAACAGCCAGATGGGAACAATCCATAGAGCACCTAGCCCTGGAGTCGGGAGGACCTGAGTTCAAATCCAGCCTTAGACAATAGTTGTGTGACCTTGGGTAAGTCACTTAACCCCATTGCCTTGCAAAAATCAAAAAACAAAACAAAAAACAAAACAAAATTTTAGGGGAGATGAGACCAGGATGAAGGTTCAGCAAAGAAAGGGAGAGGATACATAGAGGTAATGTGCTTTATAGCTATCATCTGAGATACAGCAACAACTGTAGGAGGTCTGTGCTATTGTAAATTGACAGTTTTTTTAAAGTTGAAGAATCCTCAGCAAGCAGGGTAAGGGATTTGCCCAGGGTCATACAACTTCTGTATGCCTGAGACTGGATTGAACTCAAGTCTTTGAACTCCAGGCCTGCTAGTTATCTTCTTTTGCTATCTAGCTGACCAAGTTGTGGTCATATAGATAGAAAAAGAATCAGGAAGGAGCACTGTCACACCAAGATGTAGAAGAGGGTAATCAACAATATCAAAGGCTGCAGAAATGAGTACTGAGAAAAACCATTATTTACCTAATAAGAGGTCATTGGTGACTTTGGCAAGAGCTGTTTTTGATGATGAAATCAGAAGCCAGACTATAAAGGCCTGAGAGGAAAATGGAAGCACCATCGCAGACATCCTTCTCAAGAAGTTTAACTTAAGGGGGCAGCTAGGTGGCACAGTAAATAGAGCACCAGCCCTGGAGTCAAGAGTACCTGAGTTCAAATCCGATCTCAGACACTTAATAATTACCTAGCTGTGTGGCCTTGGGAAAACCACTTAACCCCTTTGCCTTGCAAAAACTTTAAAAAAAAAAGTTTAGCTAAGAAAGGAGAAAAAGGAAGTAAGATTAGTGAGGAGAGATGGATCAGGTGAAGGTTTTTTTTGAGGAGAGATGTGACCACATTTGTGGAGAGGCAGCCAGTATTAAGCAAGAAATGACTGAAGCCATGTGAGAGTAGGGATAAGAGGGAGCAGTCAGCAGATGGAATGGATTGGAATTTGCCTTGCTAAGCAAGGTTACCTCTTCACGAGACTGGTGGAGATCATGGTGGAAGGTATCTTAAGAGATTTAGAAGTAGGGAGAAGAGGGAACTCTTGAATGCTTTCCATTTTCAGTGAAATACAAGGCATAGTTCTTAATTGAGAGGGGGAAGGATAAGAAGAGCCATGGTTATAAAAACCTGTTAGAAAGTGGGAGACTGAATCCAATAGGGCAGTGTAAAAGGACTGTCTTGCTGCAGTGCAGCTCCATCTGAGATTATGATTAATGAACTGGTGGACCTAGTTCACAGGATTGTGTGATTTTCTTCATTTGCAAATAGAAGGCAGGGATCTTCAATAGAATAAGAGCAAGAGACTCGAGAGGCCATTGAGAATTGATTCATTCAGAGATCAAAGTAGAGTAGCCTGTTTAGAAGTGATAGCCTAGGAGAGGACAGAGGGTTCAAGAAATAATGAGGTCATGGTGAGAGTTGACAAGAGTTGGGGGGATGTCAAGAAATGGGAGATGGAATGTTGACTTTTTTTTTAAGTTTTTGCAAGGCAAATGGGGTTAAGTGGCTTGCCCAAGGCCACACAGCTAGGTAATTATTAAGTGTCTGAGACCGCATTTGAACCCAGGTCCTCCTGATTCCAGGGCCGGTGCTTTATCCACTGGGTCACCTAGCCTCCTAGGAGTGTTGACACTTAGGACCAGCTACTTCAATTTCAAATTTTATGAATATAGTTGTGGAACAATTCTAAGTTATAAAGTCCAGTGCTAGGAGTTGGGAGGGGAGACTATGGAAGGTATTAAACTGATTGAGGATGAAATCAGTGTCCTGGAGTTTAAAAAGCCATAGAAAACTAGTTTGGGTGGTAAATGTGGATGTGAAAGCAGCTCAGATGTTACTGAGTTAATTGTGGTAGAGTCATAAATTGGCAATGGAGAATAAGGAGTATCCATCTCCCCATCAATGACCAATTCATTCACACACAGCCTATCTCTTCCCTCCCCTTCAATATTCTTGTGAATGTTACCAAAGCCAGAATAAGTGGCCAGGGAAGCAAAAACTAAATCTCAAGGAATGTGTTATGGAGAGCAAGAGAGGAAAAGATTAACAATGGAAACAAATTTGTTATCTGTAAACATTCCAGAGAGCACAACAGAAGTAGCTTTAGAGTGGGTCACCTTAAGGTAGGGTTGAAGGGGATAGGAACAAAGCTTGAACAAGATTCAGAATCACTGAGATTGATACAGGATGATGCTAAGGGAGTATGGTAATATCTGAGGCTTTGGATATGGGTTGTCAAAGCTCCAGTCTAACTTTGCAAAGGAATGGCTTCAACTATGACCTTCAGCTAAGTTACTGAAGGATTTTAAGATAAATCACTGGTGTTCTAGTGAAATTTGATGCTTACTTAAAAAGTTTTGGTTTTCTATGAGGTATCTTTTTTGCCCAGATTTAACAATATACTCATATTTTGTTTCAACAATCTGTTACCTATGAGGAAACTCCAACAACACAACTTTGTCTATGTGCTTCCTCCTGCAAACTTTTATCATTTGCAGACTAATTCTGATTTACAAATCATGGGAAACCAGTTGAAAAATACTGGGTTTTTTTTTGAGAAACCTGAAATAAGTAAACTTTGATAAAAGCATCTCCAAACAGGAAAAGAAAAGGAATCTTCAGAGTCCCCAAACCTGCACCTACTCATTATACCACTGCTATAAGTGTGGAATAGTCATCATGGCTTCAAGGCCTCACAGAGTTGCTAGTTTTTTCATGTGGAGATTGAAATTAATTGTATTGAATTATCCCAATCTAATCTAGTTTTAGTCAAGTTTAAATAAGCAAAGTTTGGGATAGAGGGTGATAGAATTAACTTTTAAAATAAATTCCCTTACACTCTCCCAAGGAATTAGATAAAACTTTTCTGTTATATTCCTCTTCTGTAGATAACGTCTAGCAACTGATGAATGCAAAAAAAAAGACAAAAGATTGTTAGTTATTTTTTCTTTATTTTATTGTTATCAACTGTTTAATTCAGGAAGAATTTGAGATTAGTTCTCACCACTAGAGGCTTATTTGCTCACTCAATTTTGAATTGTTTGAAGTTTTAGTTTTTCAAGTAATTCCCTAATATTTATAGATAGTAATTAAGTTCATCTTTTAAAACTTCAATCAAGTCTTTTATAACAATCATCATAGCAGTAACTGAAAATTCAACTTCCCCTTTCCCTGTTCCTTGAGGAGCAAGGGTCAATTTATAACCACAACCTATATACAGGCTCACACCTCAAGTTTTATAACTGCTCTTCCTAAAATATTAAGTTGAAAGACTAAAGATCCATGCCAACCTTGAAGGAAAAGCAAGTTTACTATGATTGTAGGTTCAACCTTTTAATTGTGCAGATGAACACTAGATATAATGAATATATAACTTTTTAATTAGCAAGACTTTTTTTTGACATTTAAGTGAGGAAACAATGACCCTCTCTCCTTGCACACAAAAACCAGGGCACTAAGGCAACCTTCCTTGAAAGAAGTGTTTTAAAATAAGCATATTTTATTTTAAATAAATCCTCCAGCATGAAATGGAAAGAGTTCATGGTCTTTGCTTGGAAGAAGGCTGTGTAAACAATATACTTGTCAAATGCATCCGTGCAGCTCAGCAATAGTTCCTTATTGGAAAGGATTTTTCCATATTGGTGGCTGAAAGGACATTTTTGTCTTAAAATTCATTCTCTCCTTTGGCTTGTTTCTCCCTTGACTCTACCCAGGCTTTATTAATAGTTCTCTTCATTTCGTCATCTCCATCTTCATAAATTTTCTTCAAAACATTCATCAACCCCTCACTAGGATCTGTGTCATTATCAAAGGAAGATTTTCTGTAGAGAAAAATAAAAAAAAAAATAAAACTTTACAACAAAATATACCTCCAACTTAATCAGAAAAGAATATTGTTTTATATAACTGGGCCAGTTAGACCATCCAATTAAAACTGTTTCTAGGAGGCCAAGGTTAGATAACTCAAGGCTCTTCCCCAATTCTGGCTAGCAGCCTAAAAGAGAAGGTAGACAACTGGCTTAGTTCAATTCATCACCTTAAGACAATAGAGTATGATACTACTGCATGTCTATAAATACACAGAGTCAGATACCACACAGACACACACACACACACACACCCCATAAATATCATTGGACTTAAAATGTGAAAAGAATTTCTGGTCACAAGCTTTCCTCAGGATTTGCTTTGACAGCAGAGAAGTAGCAAAACTTAAAAGACAGCCCTTTCAAATCAGCTTACCCTCCAGAACAAAAATCACTGTAATAAATTTAAGTGTCAGCAGTCTAAAACCATACAATCATTTTCAACAATTACCTAAATTGCAATTCTTAGAAATAGAGGAAAAAGGGGGCAGCTAGGTGGCACAGTAGATAGAGCACCAGCCCTGGAGTTAAGAAACTTTGGGCAAGTCACTTAATCTCATTAGCTTAAAAAAAAAGAAATATAGGAAAAAAGACTCACTCCTTTTCTTTGCATACTTTCTCCACCTGGGTCAGGTAATCCCATTTCTGTTCCTGCTTCTTTTTGCATAATACAAGAACTGTATCAGTCTTGATCTAGAAGAGGCAGTAAAAAAAATACAAATATAAAATATGACAGATTCTCCCTTTGCATACTTTTAACACTTTTAACTTTTCCACTCCATCATAAATCCATTTATGCATTATCTTCTCTGACTCCTAAAGTAAGCCCAAGTTAGCCAGGCTCAGAAGTTACCTGGTGTGACCAGAGGGTATACACTGCACAAGTGTCTGGACCCTCATCTTCTGATCTTTAGTGATTTTTCTTCTCTACGCATATTCCATAGCAAGGGCACCATGTAACACCTGATAACATCTATTTAAAAGGGTTGTTTTAAGGACCAATGAAAATGTGCTTTGGGAGAAATAAAATGCCACAAAACTACTCAAAGATGAACATTTTGTAATGAAAATCATTCAACTTGGAGTCAAAAGGTTCAGGTTCACATTCTGCCACTTAACTTTATCATTGTTGCTGTAAGAGTCACTTTATTTTGGGGAGAACTTCAGTTTTCTATCATTATAAGCAAGTTGGCTTAGATATTCAACAAAGTTATAATTCCAAAATCATTTGTCCAAAGGCTCTTGGCCTACAAATACTAAGATTTTTACAACAGTGAGCCACAGATAATAAAGTGAAGGTCTGTCATGTAGAAGGGGTTGGATTTGTTGTGTGATCCCACAGGACACAAAAATCAGGTGTGGTGGGTAGAAGCAGATTTTTGACATAGAGGAAAAAAACCTCCCTATTCAGACTTTGTTCAGGAACAGAATGAGCTGCCCCAGTTGATTGAATTTTCTGTCACATGAGGTATTATCACAATTTAAAGATTCAAAGGGACCCCTGCTTAGGTGCAGATTTTGCTGGTTGACTTCAGTATCCCCCCCCCCCATGATAAAATGCTGTGATTCTCAAACCTCGTATCTCTTTATCCTCTTAAATCTTCCACAGATCTTTCTAAAATTCCTTGTATACTTATTAGTTACTCCCTTGGGTTCTCTAGCTAATCACTCTGTGCTTTCAAGGTGTTTCACAGCTCAGATTTCTTTTGAATATTTGAATCCAATGTCAATTCTACTGCCACCAATAAACTATATCACTTTAGAAATGGTAAGAGATCTCTGCTCTGGTCTCATATAGAAATGCTCTTGGGATGATACAATTCGGTTGGGGCTCACATTAAGCTTTCTGAAAACTCATTTCCCCTCTCCTTTTTTCATAGATTTGTGTTAAGATACTGCTCATCATTTTGTACCACTTCCCTTGTTCCCACATTTTGTGAACAAAAATATACTTTAAATCTTTGTTTTCCAAAGGACTTGTGGGAAAATACCATTCACATCCAGAGAAACTGCAATTTCACATGCAAGCACATGTGTGTGCATTTTTAGTATTCATCAACTCTCCAGTAGAAAAAAGTCTTAAAAGGACAGCTTTATCTCTCTATCTATACATTTCTTTTGAGACTGAACTGGAAATGCAAGTGACCAGTGGGACATGACTCCACTGCTGAAACTGTGACCAGTTCTACTTCCAACCTGGGCCAATTTACCCTTCCTTAGGCAGCATGGTGGCTCCCCATTCCAAGGGAATCACCAGACTGGTGCCACCCCATTGACTTTAGCTCAGCATTCCCAACTTCAAGGGATATTCAGCCTCCTTAGCACCAGAATAATAGACCTGTGCTACCACACTTGGCCAAAAACACCATTGCTCACCCTATTTTTAAAAATGCACTAAATAGCTTTTCCTTACTTCCAAAATATAACAATCACTTTTCACCATGAGGAGTGAAAATACAAACTCTGAATTTTCACTATTTTAGACTCAGCAAGGTCTGGGTTAAGCAGATTGTAAAAATGAAAATACAATGTAATGATATGCTTTTAAAAAGGAGAACAAGGAAAAAGCTATAAGACTCACCTTTCTTGAACTAGCTTCTACAGAGATGGGCTTCAAAAGGTTGTTGACAGTCATAGAGTAATTTTTCCCATTGAGATTCTTTACAAGCACTTCAAATGACCTGTAATGTAAATAACATGGCAGATGCATTATCTTCTTGGTTCTGAGACATTTTTAAGGGCACAATTTTGAGGGAAGGGTCAAAAAGTTTGAGAAATTAAAAGGGTTTTTTTTAGGGTTTTATAATCTCTGATGCTCCCTGCAGTACTTGTTGAGTCTATATCTCAATTATAGACACATATTTTTCAAAGCCATAGAATGAGGAAACTGATTAAAAAATTAAATACAGGAGGCTCAAGGAAAAATGTATCATGACTAATAAAACCATCAATGAACCACAAAAGGCAGTGTATTCCAAATTATACTGTATACTTACCTCTCCTTGAACTGCACCTGTACATTTTCAGTGGGGACTTGATGAACACCATTTAAAGTGATGTAGATTTTCACATATTTATCTGATTGATCCCATCCTACACACACAGAAAGGTAAATTAGCCAGACAACTCTCTGAATCTGCTCCATAATATGTAATTTAGCTATGGCTCATAATACTACTTGGCAATAAAAATAGAAAAATGGAGGGAATGTAATAATGGGAGTGTTTTTTATGTATACAATAAAAGTTTATATTCAGAAAATACAAGTTTACAAAATTCTTTCCTCACAAGTCTATAGTATAAATTCTATACTCCTCCATTTTACAGATGGGAAAACTCAGGCTTGGAAAACTTAATGTGATAGCTCCATAATAATACCCATCAATCACAAAAACAAGGCCTAGAATTAAGCACAGAACTAGAAAAGACCTTAGAATCTCTTAGAAAATGTGAAAGCTAAATATAATCTGGTCATGAATCTAATATTCTAGTGGTTTACTCAGTTGCACCACCTGCACTGTGAAAAAACTTTTTGTTTCAAGCTATTTTTCTACTTTAAATGTCCAGTTCTTCATCCATTAAGTAAGCTTTGAATCATGGCGTTTCAGGGTGTGTTCCCACCACATACAAGAGACTCAAAAATTCACAGACCCAATTTCACAGAGTTTAAATTTAGCAGCAAAATTGGTGACCAAGGAATCTAGAGCTGGGAAGGGACCCTAGATACTCCTCCAAAACCCTTCCTGTTGTAAATACATAAAGTGAAAGGATTGTCCCAGGATGCATACTTCAAAGTAGAGCTGAGCTCTGAATGGGAGGTGCACTGGGCCCAATCAAGGACCTGGTACTACATCACTCAGTCGCCAAAGCTGCTCTCAGAATCCTGCTTCAGGTCTTAAAATCCTACTTATTCAGATACCAACTGGGTACATGATGTCTTTGCCTTTCTTTGTATCCCTAATGCTTAGCATACAGCGTGGCACAATTGCAGGCACTTAAAAAATGCTGACTTTTTTTTTAAACAAAAGTTTGTCTTCTTTCCCCAAGTTGCTTAAAACCTAATGAATCCTTCAAATCATCATGAATATGTACATAAACTACAAATGAAAGCCATGATTTAGTTATCAGGATGGAGTAGAAATGTTGATGTTATGTAAATGAACATTAACCAGGTAGACTTCTAACAAAGAAGATGTTGAGCCAAATTTTAAATAATAATGCAGGAAGGTAGAAAGAACACTCAACTGGAAATCAGGAACTAGGAATGGAGTCCAAGCTTCCTTAACCTTTTTTGCGAAATGGACCCCTTTGTCAGTCTGGTGAAGCCCATGGACACCTCAGAATAAAGTTTTTAAATGCATAAAATAAGATACATAGGATTACAAAGAAATCCAATTATAATGAAACATCAAAATTTTTTAAGTTAACAGATTCAGTTAAGAACCCGTTATCAAACTGACAAAATTAGCTGTGTTACTTTAAGCAAAGCACTTCAATGGTATCACAGAATTTAAAAACTGGGAAATCTCAAGTCATTTAGTCCAACAGCATAAATATAAGACAGAGAACTAATTCACTACTTCCTAATGCAGTCCATTCTACCTTTTTAAAAATTAGCTAAATTCTTCAAAGTTTTTCTTAAAATGAGACAAAATTGCCCTCTCTACTGTTTCTAGATCTGCCCAATCGACCCTCTTCTTCCATATAACGTCTTCAAATATTTGCACAAGACACATCCCCCCCCCCATAAATTTGCTCAGATGGCATTTCAATCCTATGAGACCCACTTTTCTCATCTTTAACAACCCTTTCATTCCACAAAAAAACCACTGCTTCTGCCATAAAGAGATTCTTCGTCTCCAAAAATTTTTGTGATTGGTCTAGTAGAGTGCAAAGACATTTTTAAGGACTCAGTGGATCTTTTTTTATTACTGGCCCTCCCCTTCTCCACTTGCCCTTAATGTAAACCATCTTGCTTTCTTGCATAGGTCTTCTGGAAAGCAGTATTTTTTCTCATCTATAGCACTGAGAAATAAAATTCCTCACATTAAACAAGAAAGGAGAGACCCCATATTCCCCCTCCTACCATCTACAACGAGAATGAGAACAAAAAGAAATTAATGAGTTGGTGAGTTTACACAAAAGCAAAAGAAGCTGTAAGTAGGACAAGTAGCCATACCATAATTGTTGATTTTCACTGTGTATCCAGTTGAAATGGGGGCAACCACAGCAGCTGGTTTCTCATTATCAATGGTTTCTCCTTTCTCGTGTCCTTTCTGCTTTGTCTTGTGCTTGATTTCTGTCTCTAACTTGGTCTTTTCTGCTGTTAGGACATCACGGATTCTTTTCCTACTGGCCTTTCCCAGCAACTCCTTCACTTCTTCCAGGTCTTTCCGTAGCTTTTTAAAGAGAAATGGAAATAAGATATAAGTTCTTCTACATAATTCTAACTTGGAAGACCATCTCAATGTATGATTCACAGAAACACAATATGTAATTTGGAAAAAACCTCATATTTCAACCCATAACTTATCAAAATTAACCTGCCTGATAAATGTTCAGGTTTTGCTTGAAACTTTCCTATGGAAAGAAGTCAATTTAACTCCTGAGATAGATCATCTACTTTTGGATAACAAGTTTTGCCCTTATATCAAGCCTAAATATTCCCTTTAAAATAAATGAATTCCACTAATTTTTTTCCTGGAACCTGGCAAAGTAAATCCAATCTCACTTCCATGTGGCTAGTCCCTCAAATACTTCCAGCTATCATGTTCCTCCTCAGTTCACTCTTCTCCAGGTTGAACATTCTCAGGTCCTTCAACTAATTTGTGGAATGATTTCACTATTCTGGTGGTTTTCTTCTAAATGCTTTCCAGCTTAGCATTTATAATTTAGTATAATTTAAAGAATTATCATTCTTTAAAGTGATGCCCAAAAGCAGCATATAACAGAACAAATGTACCTCTCACAGGTCCTGCAACTATACCTCAACTCCCCCCCCTCCAAATAAGTCTAAATTCTCATTAGTTTTCCCTTCTTCCTTAGAAAGCCCCCCCCCCCTCCCCTCACTTAATAATTCCCCTTTCAAAGTGATAATCAATTCTGAGTTTCTTGATCAACATTACCATGTTTCACTGGATAGGAGACTTTCTCTATTTTAGAATGTTTTATTCCTTCATAATGGATCTGATAAAGAATCACCTTCTGCAGCTGCCAGTGGGGCTGCAGCCAAGAAGGGCTAAGCTGGACCCTGCCTACCTTCCTCATTTACCCAAAAAAGATTTGACAAATTAAAAAAAAAAACCCACATAATCAGAGCTGGGAAGGATGTAAGGGATCTACTACCCTGCCCAAAACAATTATTTTCTTTCTGAAACTCTGCCATGATTGAAAAGTCACTATCTCCTTCAAAACAGACAGCCCTAACACCACTAGATAGTATTTAAAAAAAAAAAAGGAAAGGAAAAATAATAAATGATTACAGTGCAACTTATAAAAAAAAAAACCTGAATTCCCTAGACCTTGGGAAAGTCAGGAAAACTGCAGAAATTAGACTAGATGTGCTGAGTCCCTTTTTAGCTCTAGATATATGATCCTAAGAAGTGGGACAACAAATCCTTAAAAATCCACAGTCCATATTTCACACAACTTCTATGATTACTACAAGAAACTAGATACCAAACTATTTGACTGGAGAGTTTATTTGTCTACACCCTCAGGATTTTTCTATAATAAACATTGTTCCTGTGGGATCAGCAAATCTATGATGTCTTAATATAATGAGTGCACTTAATATACTGTGACAAGAGTTACTCTTTGGAACTTAATGATGCACTTTAATGGCCTAACTACTAACGTTTCGATCACAAATATAGTGTTGCTGCTTATGAAATAAACATTCATTTCTTTAAGTATGTGAAGCCCAATAGATTTATCTAATCCTTCCATCATTTCAATTCTCTTATACTATTTGAACTCTACTGTGGCAATTTCTTAGTAGCCAATGCCCTCAAGTTCTGTTTGGGGGAACAGATGTAGAGATAATTTTAAAAGTCTTAATCTTTACATCATGTGTTTCATGGAAACTCCCAGACACTCACCGATCTGCCCTGTCCTCTTAACTCCTTTCTAATCCTGCCCTACTACCAGGAGCCTGGGTTTTAGAGGAAAACAAACTGGGAGAAGGGAATAGGAAAGAAAGAGGGATAAGTACTACAAATGATCCCCACTCACTAAAAATCACGTTTTTGAATAACTAATGGCACAGTAGAAGTAATTTTAAATTAAAACGAACAACCAACCTTCATGTCCTATTTTCTTTCACACAAACAATACCCTATGTAGAAGCTATTTCAGTTTATTTTAAGATTCTACCCTGGTAGTGACAGAACTAGTATTTTAAAAGAAGTTTCTAGCTTAAATAAATTTTTAAAAAAGGTACCTAAGCCAATGAATGTGGACAGCTGCTAAGACAAAGTCTCAGTCTTCTCAAGCAAGACAGCTAGTTCAAAGCTACCACTTAACAATATTTTTATGAAAAATAAAATTGAGAATCTATAATAAAAAATATTTTATTCCCCAGTAGCATATTCAGTGAAAAAAACACCAAAAAAAATTACCAATTCTCTTAAATAGATGAGTATTTTACCTTTTAAAGAGTATTTTTAGGGGCAGCTAGGTGGCATAGTGGATAAAGCACTGGCCCTGGGGGGGTCAGGAGTACCTGGGTTCAAATCCAGTCTCAGACACTTAATAATTACCTAGCTGTGTGGCCTTGGGCAAGCCACCTAACCCCATTTGCCTTGCAAAAACCTAAAGAGTATTTCTGAACAAATCAAAATTTTGATGGACAAATTTTTTAATATTAATTTCTTACCAAAACTAAAAGATAAATTCATACAGAACAAAAACTATCTGTGGTCAGCTAATTTTCCACAGTAATTCCACAGTACAGGAAGCATTCCATAGTATGATCGAGGAAGAACAGATCTTTCCCAGTAGCATCCCCAACCCCTCCACATCTAGTTTTCATTCTTAAATAATGCTCTAATGCCATGTCCTCTGAAATAAACTTACTATAGTAGTTTCTTAACTCATTAATGTATTTGTATTATTGCATACTCCCCCCTTATCTCCAATCTGAGATCTTCTCATCATTTATTTAAAAGAAAAAAAATCCAAACTCTAATCAAAGCTATAGTATAGAACCCATTGTGCAATTCCTTGACATCCCCTACCATTTCCTCCAGAGGAAGAGATGCCCTTCTCATCAAACTTCTCTAGGCTCTTTCCTCCAGTCTTCTCTAGCAGAATACTGGCATTATCACCCTGACCTCCATGTCCTTCACTCTCTCCACTCTTAACAAGTTCCTTCTCTCCTACAAACATATGCAAATCTCCCTTATCTTGGGCAGAAACCCCCAATCAATCCTTCCTACATCCTGTATTTCTCCTCCCTTCTTTGTCAAAATCCTTGGCAAAGTCAACTATACTCGGCCTCCATTGACTATCTGAGAAATGGCTTCCAACCACACTCAATTAGCAATTGCTAATGGTTGGAAGCCATTGAGCAGAGCAGACTCCAAAGTCACCAATGATCAACCACCAAATCTATTGGCCAATCAAATCCAACAGGCCCATCTCGATCCTCATTCTTCTTGACCTTGCACTCGATCACTAACTTCCTTCTCTTCCTGAACAGAAGAAGCTTTCTCTTTTTTATTTTTTGTGACACTGTTCCCTCCTGGTACTCTTCCCATGAGTGGTGCTGCTCCTTCTCAAGTCATCAGCATGAAAAGTTCTGTGATTATGGAGACAAAGAAGCACAGTTTCTCATCTCAAAGAACCCAGTCTAAAGGGATAAACAATATTCAACAATTATGGACAAACTATACACAGCCCTCCTCCACCCCTCCCAAGAGATACACCTAGGATAACAACAAAGAGAAACCACCAGCACTAAGAGTAATCAAAAATGCTTCCTCTTGAAGATGGCATTTGACCTGGAACTTCAGGGAAGCCAGGTGTCTGATAGGAGAGAATTCCAAAATGAGCTAGTCAGTGAAAATGCCCAGAAATGGGAAGAGACCAACTTGTGGGATAACAAGGTGGTAGACTTCACCAGACTAGAGCATGGCCAGGTTATGAAGGGCTTTAAGGGCCAGGTAGAGGAATTTTCTGTTTGATCCTGTAGATGATAAGGGAGCCACTGGAGCTGTCTGAATGTGATCAAAGGTGGTAACTGATGTCAGCCTGATAATTTAGACAGATTATGAAAGCTAAGCGGAAAATGGGCCTGGAATGGCAAGGCTTGTAGCAAGGAGAGCAAATAACAGTTAATTACAATAATACAGACACAAGGTGAGAGGGTGATGGCACCAGAGGGATGGCAATATGCCAGCAGAAAAGGCACAATATCCAAAAGATAGGTAAAACTGACTGACTTTGGTAACAAGACTGGATATGCAGGCCAAACAACAACTAGATTGCCAGTTTAGGTGACAGGTAGACCCTATGGGACTACTTTCATCATAATAAGGAATTTCAAGAAAAGGAAGGGTTTGGGGAGGAATGTAATGAGTTTAAGAGTACAAACAAGGGCAGAAAACAGACCCTGCTCTCCAGAGGCTTACAGTCCAAAGGCGGTGAGAGGCAGGGGAAGAGAATTTGAAAATAACTATAGAAAAAAACAAGATAGAGACCCATGCCTGGAAGTCAGCAGAGGGCTGGGAGCAGTAGATGTGAGAATCAAGAGACAATAATTAAATCCACAGGAGCTAATGGAATCATATAATAAAACCGTGTATAACAGAGAGGAGAAAGGACCGGGCAGAGCCCCAGAGTCTCCAGATGAGGGCTGGATGAAGAAAACTGAAAAGGAGATGGAAGATAGGGTTCACAAAACCTGGAGAAAACAAAGTATCAACAAGATAATGTTCCTAGTGTCAAAGGCTGAAAAGAGGTCAAGAAAGATGGGGACTGAGATGAGATCATTAGATTTTAGGCAAGACCAACTGCAGTTGAGTGAGGTCAGTAGGACTGCCAATTAAGACCTGGCTCAATGTAAATGAGGAAGAAAGCTTGACAGGCTCGTTTTGAGGGAACACTTTATTATCCCAAAAGCAAGTGGAACCAAGGACCTCAGGAGAATAGCTGGCTAACAAGCGGGTTTAGGGAGTTTTTTATGGGGTATACATCAGAATTAAGAAATCCCCCGTTAGAGCCATTAGGAGAGTGTTTAGCCTCAGTTACTGATTTGATGTGCATCCTGACATCACCCAGCTTCACAGAACAAAGCCAAAAAAAGGACAGTGCTATTAGTGAGTGCTTGGACCAGGCCCAGCACTTTTTTGGTTCTGCAAGGAAAGGCCTAGAGAATGAGAAAATAGAAAGGAGACACACAAACTATAAACATTCTTCTCTGGGAGTCTAGCTGTAAATGAGAGGATAGGATATAACTGCAGATATATCAAATGAGGATGTTTTTGAAGATAGGATTCAGACGTGTTTGTAGGCAGTAGGGAAGCAGCCTACAGATAGCAGAGGGGGAGAGAGAGAAGGAGGTTAAATATCTTCCCAACAAGACTCCCCACACCTTTCCACTTGTTACTTTACTTACCTGTCCTCAAACTCTCTAATGCAGTTTTTGCTAGCCTGATTACTGTGATACATGGGACACCCAATCTCCTGGCAACATCCCATTCTTGAATGTGCTCCCCTCCAAAACTTGACCTCTTAGAACTCCTGGTCTCACAAGAATCCATACTATGGCTATCATCTATAGTAAACAATTTTTAATTTCCATCTGCATCCCCTTCCCAAACTATCTTACATTTTTTCTGTATTGAATGTAAACTTCTATGTCACCTCCCTTATTAGAACGTAACTTCATTTAGGGAAGTAACAATTTTATTTCTATCTTTATATTCCCCCCCCCATGTCTTTTCATTTATCCTCACAAAGCTTTGGTTATGCTTTATCAATTTCCTCCACTTGTATGTTACTTTTTACTGGTAAAATGTTGCAAGAGTTGGTTTATCTCATCAAATTCATCCATTTTGTTGTTGGATGTTGCAAACTATTTAACTGTGTATAATCTGAAATTTCTTTATCTACTGGCCCTTAGATGACCAACAATTTTGAGTATTCCACAACTCACAGTGGTATATTAAGAAAAACAAAACCGGACAACAGCAATAGTCATCCATATTTTGTCAGGTACACCATTTCCAACTTTGTAGTGGTGCATATCTCATTAAACAATGCCTTTCCAAAAGTTGCCAATTAAAAAGATTACTAACTCACAATTAAAAAGTTTCTAATCCAATAATGGTTGTTATTCAGTCCTTTATGATCCCATTTGAGGCTTTCCTGGCAAAAACAGCGCAGTGGTCTCCCGCTCCAGTTCATTTTACAGAAGTGGGAACTGAGGCAAGCAGGCTTAAGGGCCTCACTCTTAGAAGATGAGTCTTCCTGACTTCTGGTCCCTATTCTATACCCTGGCCCACAGAGATCATCTCCAATAAATAGCCCCAAAACCCCATGTTCATTGAAATGAATACACGAGGCAGATCGTTCCAAATACCCGGGGGATAAACTGTATCCCTCATAGGTCCAATTTTGAAAACGATGCCTCAGTTTCCTCATCTGTAAAACGACGACGACTACATGGAGAGGCGCCCAAGTGCCTGGTTCTGGGGCCGCGGCGCGGGCTCCGGGCGAAGGCCGCCTGCAGGCGCCGCCGAGCCCGGGCTCCCCCGCCGCGCGCCGAGGCCTCAGGCTCCGGGGACCGCCGAGCCCGGGCTCCTCCGCCGCGCGCCGAGGCCTCAGGCTCCGGGGACCGCCGAGCCCGGGCTCCCCCGCCGCGCGCCGAGGCCTCAGGTTCCGGGGACCGCCGAGCCCGGGCTCCTCCGCCGCGCCGAGGCCTCAGGTTCCGGGGACCGCCGAGCCCGGGCTCCCCCGCCGCGCGCCGAGGCCTCAGGCTCCGGGGACCGCCGAGCCCGGGCTCCTCCGCCGCGCAGAGGCCTCAGGCTCCGGGGACCGCCGAGCCCGGGCTCCTCCGCCGCGCAGAGGCCTCAGGCTCGGGGCGCCCGCAGGCTCAGGCGTCTGGTGCGAGAATGTTCTGAACTCCAACGGAGGCTGCTCTCTCGGGCGCTCGCGCCGGGCCCTTCCGGCCGCCTCCGGCCCGGCCGCCGTGGGGGAGGGGCCGGGCCGCGCCACGGCCGGAGGAAGGGCTCGACGCCAAGGGGGGCCTACCTCCTCCAGGGCTGCCGCCATGGCTCGCTGCCACCGCCAGGAGCTGCTCGAGCCGCCTTCCCGCAGGGAGCTGGTCCGGGAGTGCCACACGGCCAAGGCCTGGCTGCTCCCGCCGCCGCCGCCAGAGCGCGGGCCCGCCTGCCACGAGCCGCCGCCGCCCGCGTAGGGATCCGACGTGCGCGAGCCGCCGCCGCCCGCGTAGGGGTCCGACGTGCGCGAGCCGCCGCCACCCACGTAAGGGTCCGCCGTGCGCGAGCCGCCGCCGCCCGCGTAGGGATCCGACGTGCGCGAGGCGCCGCCGCCCGCGTAGGGGTCCGACGTGCGCGAGCCGCCGCCACCCACGTAAGGGTCCGACGTGCGCGAGCCGCCGCCCACGTAAGGGTCCGACGTGCGCGAGGCGCCGCCGCCCGCGTAGGGGTCCGACGTGCGCGAGCCGCTCCTCAGCCCGCATGCGCACGGGCAGCCCGGGAGCGAGTCGGCCAGCCTCCAGAGGCGCTCCCGCGGCTCGGGGCCCCGCCCCTCCTCCAGCCAGAGGCGCCTCGGGAGCCTGCGCGAGTCCGCGGCGCGCAGCCTCCGCCAGACCCTGAGCCCCGCCCTGTCCCGTGCGCAGGCGCCGCGCCGGGGGAAGCCATCGTCGCGCGGGGGCCTCCGGGGCCCGACCGGCCGCTGCAGGAAAACCACGCAGCCCTTGCAGCTACTGCCGCCCTGGCCCGTCTTGCTCGCGCAGCCGCAGCTCGCCCTGCGGCCGGAAGCGCTTCCCGCGCGTGGGGCGCGCCTCGGCCTCGCGTCCTCTAGGCCGCCGGGCCGCCCCGCGGCGCCGCCATCGCGCCCAAAGCAAGGTCGCGTGAAGCGAAGGCCCGGAGCGGCGGGGAGCCGGTGCAAAGTGGCGCTGTGGGGGGCGCCCCGGCGCCCCCCGGCTTTATAGCCCCCCCGGCGGTGACGTCACAGCCAGGGCGGGAGGCCGCGGCGGCCCCTCCCCGGGCCCGCGGGGCGCGCATCCCGGCCAGGACCCGGATCTTGCGGCGCAGCCCGGAAGCTGGGAGCGTTGCTGAGCCCCGGCCGCGCCGCGCGCTGGGGGGGGGGCGTCTGGTCGGCGTTGGAGTTTCAGCTTTTTCTCCCCTTCCTCCCCCCAGAGAATCCGAGCGGATGAGGTTCCACGGGTAAAACTGCCGAAAACAGGCGCGAGAGCAGGCGGGAGCCACAGAAACGCTCCGAAAACAGAAGATGGCAGCGCCGAACGGCTACAACCTGCGGCCCGTCTGTCTTTTTCTGTAAAATGGAGCTGCGGGACTTCATCCTCCGGATCTGCGATCTTACATTTAACTTAGATTTACCTTAAAGGGAGCGAGGAGGTCTGAAAAGGCCTGGGGACCCGGGCAGAAGGGAGCAGTAAAGGCCTTTAAGGGGGTTGTTGCCTTAATTCACCCCCCCCCCCCCCATTCAACAAGGGCCTGGCTTAGAATGTTGGAAGCAGCGGGAACAGATTTGCCCCTTAAAACCTAGATTGCAGCCCTATTCCGCGACTAAACTGCCCTCTGCAAGGTTGTGATCTCTTCAGGCCTACTCTCACATCCGGTCTTTCTTGACCTCTCATGAGTATTTGACTCCTCCCTTAATCATGGATCCTTCCAAGGTTTTTGTAGGGGCTTTATTGCTCCTTTCTGGTCCTCTCTGTAGTGACCCTGATCATCCTCTAAATTACAGCCCCTCTGGGGCGGCTAGGTTGCAATGGATAGAGCACCAGCCCTGGAGTCAGGAGGACCTGGGTTCAAATGCTGCCTCAGACACTTATTACCTAGCTGTGTGGTCTTGGGCAAGCCACTTAACCCCATTTGCCTTGCAAAAAATAAATTACAGCCCCTCAGTAGAGGGTAGATCTGTGCTTCCCATAGGTGTTCCAGGGTCTGTGGCTGGGCATTCCATTGTTCACTACATCCTTTTTTTTTTTTTGGTTGGTCTCATGTAACTATGCAGATAATACCCCAATCTATATAGCCTTCCCAGTCTATCTTCTGAACTCCAGCTTCATTTTATCAAATGCCTTCTCCATTCAGATATTCAAGAGGTATTATAACCTTAACATGTTCAAAATCATTACCTTCCCTCCCAGTTTTACAACTTTTAACAACATTCTCCATATTTTCCCTTATATCTCCCCACATCCAATTACTTGCCAAGTCTTGAAGACTCTACCTTCACAATATCTCTCAAATCCATCCCTTTCTCTTCATTCCTATGGTTTTTGTAAAGCATATTTTCAGTGCATAGCATATAGTAGGCACTTAATACTTGTTTTCTTGCCCCTTTTAGGCCCTCCTCTTCTCCTGCCACCTCACACAGCTTGGTGATGCAGTAGTTTGCATTCAAACCTAAGTAATCTATCTACTTAGAGCATAGTGCTTCTCACTTTTCCTCTTAGAAGCGTCTTAAATGCATGTTGGGTTGCCCCATAGAATCTCTAGCTTTCTAAAGAAAGCCCAACCTGGTCACTAATTGTTCCCCCAGAACGTATTTTGTATGTATTTTGTATTTAATCTCTACATGTTAAATCTCCCTAATAGAATGAAAGCTCCCTGAGGATGAGACGGTTTCATTTTTGCCTTTATAACCAATACTTAGTTCAGTGTTTATAATAGGCACTTAATAATGGCTTGCGTTATAGAGGCTTTAAAGTTAAAATCCAAAAGCCTTAGTAATTGATGGGATATCAGAGGCAATAGAAGAAATCATTAGCATTTTCCCCAAGATTTTAAATATGGGAGTCACATCACATAATGTTGTCATAGACATCTAGATTTCTTCTATATCCTTTTATCCACAGCTCAGAAGCATCCCTTATGAAAACTACTGAATGATGAAATCATTCAACAAAACTAAGTAATACACTAATACACTAAAAAAAAAAATCTGACATTACACTGGTGTTTCACAGCTTTGGATGTCTCTACCTGTGAGGCAGTCAAATATTTGTTTTCTTCCCCCTTTTAGGTTCTGATCATCTCTGGCTACTATCACCACAATCCCCATTTCAGTGGTGGGAGATGTCTTTTCATCTCTCCACTCTGTTGACAAGTTTGTTTATAATTTTACAATTTTTTTTTCGGTGGTGGTTCTTTCCATTCTAATTGTGTATGCACTTCTAGCTTTCTTTACTTCATTGACTTACAGCATAAAAGTAATCGATTACATTTGTGATCCATAGTTTGTTTTGTCATTCCTCCGGATAACTCAGGGCTTCTACTAGGTTTCTAGTTCTTTGCTACCAAAAAAAAAAAAAAAAAAGAGCTGCTATTAGTATTTAGATGTAAATGAAGTCTTGACAAGATCATTTTTTTTTTGTTCACAAACCTTAGGGGCTCCACCACCCTGATATCCCTCTTAACATTCAAGCTCCAATCTACTTTATTTGGACATTTCACAGTATTTCCCATCATTGGGACTAAAAGGGCTTTTCGAGGCAACTAGGTGGAGCACTGGCCCTGGAGTCAGGAGTACCTGGGTTCAAAGTCAGCATCAGACACTGATTACCTAGCTGTGTGGCCTTGGGCAAGCCACTTAACTCCATTTGCCTTGCAAAAAACCTAAAAAAAATAAAAGGGATTTGCTAGATAATTAGATGAGTTGGTTCAGTGCCAGAGGAAGGGATGGGGTCGCCAATTAAACCAGGCAACAAGTGAGCAGAATGCCTACTGTGTACAAAGACAGGAAATAATTCCTCCTCTCCAGAACTTGCTTGCATTCCATAAAGAGACTATATACATATAGAGATCGTGTAGATGCAAGGTAGATGCAGGAGGAGGAATTATTTTGGGGTGGTGGGCTGAGGGAGTGGACTAAAACAGATCCTGCAGTCTTCAACAATAAACCCTACCTTACAGGACTCTGAAGATTATGGTAAACTCCAATACAAAGAAAGGCAAAAAATAGTCCCTGCCCTCAGAGGAGATCACCTGTCACTGAGCAGGCTCCTAAAAGATCTATGCTTAGTAGATGAAGGGAATGTGTTGCTGGAGCATCCAGAAAGTTCTATAGAGTGTAGAATTTGAACTGATGGTTGAAGGAAGCCGGGGAGCCCATGGGATGGCATGTAGGAGCAGAGTGGGGCAAACAAGCAGGACAAAGGCTCGGGATATCCCAGCCAAGCAGCCCCGAGGGTGACCGAGACCAGATTTGAACTGTTCCTGACTCCAAGAGCAGTGCCCTATCCACTGTGCCACCCAGCTGCCCTGGAGTGGGGGTGAGGAAGCCAACCAGGAGCCTGCCTGTGATGGCCTAAGCAAGTAGTTGCGGTGTGAAGAGAACAGACCAGGTATGAGAATGTGAAGGGAGAAGCAGCATGATGTGGCAACTGATCTGACAGATAACAAAGTGAAGGCAAGTTTAGGGTATTGCAGAAGTTACAAATGTAGGAGCCTTTAGATCTTTGATAGAGCAAAGCTGGAAGAAAGAATTTGGGGAGGAAATTGAAAATAAATTTACTTTTGGGTTTAAGATGTTTTCAGGAAACCTGACTTGAAATGTCTGATAGGCAGCTGGTGATGTAAGTTTGAAGCTTTGAGGGGGAAGAGCGGAGCTAAATATCTGCAGAGACAAGGTACCCCTCCCCAGGGAAACCCATATGCCGCATGGACACGATGTAGATGTAGCACTCGGCTCTCCTCATAAAATAAATAGCAGCAGAGCAGACCCAGACCCCAGGATCTTGGTTGGTTGTTGCCTTGCAGGGTCCAGCCTGGCGCAGGGTCCAGCCTGGCGCAGGGTCCAGGGGAGTGAGAAACATGAACAACATGCAGAGCGACCATTTCCTTTGCATTTCTTTTTTATTTTACAAGGGATCAATCATTCACACAATGAAAACAAGATACCCTCCAAACAAGTTCTTAACAATTAGAAAAGTAAACATTTGTTGAGACAATGTACAATAAATCTCACTTTTCATAGCAAGCATTTACATTGATAATTGTACCATACATATACATGGATTTATGGGACATGTCTAATTGTTAGTGGTCAGGGGTTTGGGGAACAATGTGATTGGCAATTTTCTTCTTTAAAGGATTTATACTTTAATGGGAAGGGATGGGGCTAGGAGTTGGGAGAGTGTCAATTCTCTTGTTTAGAACTTATTTTAAGAGGCATGAATGAGTGAATCATAGGAACAGTATAGGAAAACGATCCAAAAGGTGATTTGCTTTTAAACTCTGGTCAGTACAAAGACATGGAGCAGAAAAAGAGGGAGAATGGTGGACTGAGAAGAAAATCTTTTTTCCCCTTGTTTGAAGTACAAGATCCATGAATTATGTAAAATACTAAAAACAGAGAAACTGGTGCAAATTGCTATTAAGATCTTGGATTCTGGGACCACCTCCAGCATCACTTCTGTGCTTTGATGACACTAGAATCCTCTGATGTATTTATTACTGTAATTCAGTTTCGTATATATTAGCTGTGACTAATAGTTTTCTCTGAATTACACACATACTGAAACCTTTACATATTAAATCCTACTGAAAAAAAACATTTCTGAAAAATTTTCCTACCCAACGTTTTTAGATAAAAACATTCTCAATAAAATCTTTCAGAAAATCTACTAAGAAAAATATGGGTAAGTCATTAATGGTTCTGTTTTACTGACAGAGTCCATCCAGTCCCCTGGTCATGTGCTAAACAATAATTCTGTATCAGAGGTAATTTACTCACCCTCAAATTGGGAAAGAAAGTCCTAGCAACCAGCTGTTAAATCTGTGACTCTGTTTTTGTTTCATTTTCAAATCCTTACTCCAGATCTTTTCATACTCAGAACTGTCTATATAGTTCCTATTTTAGTGGATTTTATAGGATTGGAGAAATTCCTTTGATAGTATCCACTTCAGTATTATATAGCCACCTATATGAAGGCAAAATAAGACCTTTACTTAAGGACAAATTAGAAACAGTGTGGACCAAAAAAGACATGAACTCAGCAACCAGAGAAAGGAAAAAAAGTTAACAATGGAAGAAATAAGATTGGGCACAATGCTGTTTTCTGATCTGCTTTCTTGAATTCCCACATGCCTTGGTATGTGGGGGGCATCTGAATATATGTGTGGATACACACTACCATGGGTAGAACAGATAAGCAAAGGGATATACCCTTTAGAATTTAACTGTTCGGGAAGTCTGCTTTAATCTTCAAATTACTGATGTTGGTTTATTCTTTTGCCTATCTGGAAATCCAACAAGAGAAGCAGTATATTTGGGGTCTTATTTAAGATTATTAAATCAAATTCTTGATCATTGATCAAAAGGGCTTTTTTAAGAGGAAAAAGCAAGTTAGAGATGCTGAAACCATGATTTACTGAGATGCTAGAATCACATGATTGATCAACATGGGTATTAAATGAACATAGTTGGTCAATCAAAACTTAATTTTCACCTAGAAACCTAAGAATATGAGTTTTTGCAACAAAGTGTCTCTCACAAAGTGTGTAATCCTTATTCTAAGTCACTGACGATCTCTTCTAATATTTCAAGACTTTTAATATGGCTTATAGGACTCTCAGGGCCAAAAGGGTCATTTTGATTTTCCACATTTTCTCTCATACTAAAAAATTAGGCCATTAGGTTATTACTTATTAAGAAAGTGTTTAAAACAAAGTAGGAGAGGAAGAGTAGAAATCATTATGTAAGGAGACATTCAGAACATAAGAGAAGGTAAAATAAATGTTAGTGACTTCAGCAAAAAGATTATCTCGGTAAGAAAAATTAACCCAAACCAATGAAAAAAATAACTTGTAGATTTAATAGGTAGGAAAGATAGATGTATAGGTTGCCTTGCAAGATAAGAGTATATGCTGAACATCTACCAATATTTCTGATAAGCACTTGTAGAGGGTTAAGATATTTTCTAAATGAAAGTGTCTAGTTAAATATAACTATTTAGGAGATGGTTCAGGATGTGGAAAGCTAATAAACACATGCATTACTAAATTCAGCTGTTTCCTTTTATCTTTAAAGAAATAAACTTTTCAATATATGTTGATAAACTAATAAATAGCGCAATTTAGCATGAAGAGATGGGATGAAGTCTCAAAAAACCATTTTTCAAAATGTTGTAAACATTGGATTTTGGAAGGGATTTGTTCTGCACTGTACATTTTAGGAAAAGACTATATTTGGATTAAGGTTAAAATAACCATATCAGAAAAATACTCCATTGTGCATAAGAAGTTTTAGGTTGCTTGGTTGTTTTTTTGCTAGGGTCCTGAAAAGAATTAAAATGAAGAGGGGAGATTTACATAATCCTCTAAAATTAACTGAAGTCAATCAGTTAATCAAAAAGTACTTATTAAGGGCTTTTCCGAGATTTCAGGCACTGTCCTAGGTGCTGGGCATAACAAAAAAAAAAAGGAAGTAATACCTACCCTCTTTGGGAGGTTGACATTTTCAAAGCTTCACTTGTCTCTTGATCATATAGCTGGGGAGAGTGATATACCAACATATTAAATGAAAAGTACATATCAAACTTTGGTCCTTTTATCTTGCATCTTTCCTACTGCTGGTGGTAAATAGATACTTCAGCATGGGACAGACTAAGCTCCTGGCAGGATAGGTCATGCCACACATTACTGTTGGCACTGGCTGGAAGAGGAAGCAACTCAGTACTGTTAATGCAAGTCACTGAAAGCAATAAACGGAATTCTGAAATGTCTTAACTTTCCTTTCAAAGCAAAATACCAGTTTCTAAATCTGTACAACATGTAAATATGTTTTTTTCTCCATCAAATATACATCAAGTTGCATTAATTTTATTTAAAATTAAAGTGCTGTTCTTATCAGAAAGAAAGACAAAAATGACATAGAATTTTAATATTCATCACTTCTACATAAACTCTGTTAAGTAATCAAAATATAATGTCTAATATTAAAGTTCTACACACTTCATCTTGGGATCCAAAAATTCAAATGAATCTCAAGATTAGCCAGCTGAGTCCAAATATGAGTTTAAATGTAAGGACTTCAATTTGGGGGGGGGGGGTAATTGAGGAATGAGAAGTCTGTGACATTAAATTCGATCCATAGAACTGTTCTGGAGGCATCTACAAGATTCCTGTCTCAAGCTTGAGTGGGCAACATGCAGGAACTTCATTTTTTTCTTCTCAACTAAGGATAGCCTTGCAGCATAAGCCCAATTCTGCTGGTTTTGAGAAGTGGAAGGCAATGGGATAGTTCCATGGGATCAGACTCCAGAAGAAATAAGCATCTTCTAGTTAGCTGGCAATTTCATTCAGGAGGCTGAATAAAGTTTATGAAGTTTATGGTACTCGAGGCAGAAAAGTCAAATAAATTCAACAGATGTGACTAGATAACTAATGGAAGTAAATGTATTGAGTTAAAGGTGCCATTTTATACAGATAGCATTTTCTAGCCATTATTATATACTTTAAAGAAGAGTACATACTTGAAAAACCAAATTGTAGGTAACACCTGTCTAAGTTGACACACTAATGACATACAAGATAGTATGAACATTACAGGATTAATACATTCAAAGTTTATAAGCCAACAATGGTGAAAATAGTTTTCACAATTTTGGAAGTGTTACAGTTTTCCTTTTTTTGACAAATGTTTTTAATGTAAAGTATCAGACAATACCATCCTCTTTTGGGGGAGCCCTATTTGAGTAGGATCTGAAGATTACATCTAGGTAAACAATGTGTTTTTGTGAGTTTTTTTCAGAAGTAGTTAACAGTTGAAGGATATATTAACATTTTAGTATTCGATATCCCTTTTAGAGAAAGTGGGCAAGACATTCCCTATGACTGAATTTCAGTAAATTTTTTAGGAATGAAACTGTAATTTGATTACTTGTGAATCTTCTAAAAGTAAAACATGGCACAGTTAAAAGTTCCACTGGCACTACGGTTTAGGATTCTTTGCAAACAAGATACTTGACAATGAAACTGAAGATGAATATTATTTAACTTTATTGTACAGACCTGATAGAATTAATCTGGGTTAAAAGCAACTGGGTGCAGAGGATTCCCCTATACTTGAACAGAAAAGAAGATGTTAAATTTAATACACAACTAAACTCTTTGGCCCTGTTTGGGAGACTTCCTGGCAAGGCCATTTTTTTTATAGACATGTTAAATATAATTTAAAAACATTTCCATCAAATTTCAAACAATAATTTTACCCTTCAATGAAATAAGTATTTCTATAAACGTTTTATATTCAATCAAAAATGTTACAAATGCACTTTGCACCTCTCCATCTTTGGGATAAAAAGGGCACATTTTCAGATAGTTACAGAAATCAGGAAGAGTTACACAGCGTAAGACTAAAAGGTTTCAAAGTTGGCCTTGACTTTCCCTTTCATATCTTTAACACAAAACTGCTACCGCAAATTAGTATTTCCTCAGCAAGTGCTCATCAAAATTAAATGGAATATGAATTCAATGGTCCTGTCCTCCTACTGACTTTTCATCCAGAAGTTCTGATCGGTACTAAAAGCCCAACAGTTGTACCTGGACATTCCTAGGTGCTCTGGTGAAAGTTTTCTAAGGATACTGATTACAAAATACCCTTTGCATTCCACATCCACAAGACTGTCTGTCACACCTGAAGCCATGCACACAGGCAGACTTGAGATTCATGGATGGAGTTCTTAAAAGAACTGAGGCCAGGGTGATATAGGTTTGCTTTGAGTTTGCTGAAATCCCAGGTCCCGTTCTAGTGTGCATGCCAGAAGACAAAGGATAAGAGAGCCTCTGGAACATCAAACATCTGTGTAAGGAGCTCATTTCCAAATGAACCCAGCAGAAATGTAAAAAAAAAAAAAATAAATTTTGTAAATGAGTCTTTTTTTCAGGAGACTGGTTCTTAGCCCTCTTTCAAAAGCAAGGTGCTTCTTTATAGGATGCTACCATCCCTTTTGTAAACTACTGGGATCACGTCGGGGATAAGACCTAGACGATGTTCACGGCCTGCCCCTACAATGTGCTTTATTAAGTCCTGAAGATAGTCAAGGCTTAAATTTTAGTCTTTTCCTTACCCAGTCTGATACCCCATCTCCCACCATGTCAACCCTGAAATAGTGGGGGGACAAAAATCTACTGTTTTATGCAAGATACAAAATAATTAGGAAAATTTGTTCTAAATAAAACATTTAGCTTTGGATTATTTATTTCCAACTTAACATCTAAATATAATAAAATAAGGTGTAAAAAGGTTGAAGGTGGTTTTCAGTGAGGAAGGTGGAAAAGAGGTATTCAACATAAAGCAGGACTCTAAATAACTTTCCTTTGTAAAGCGTCACACCAGATGAATGAAAGATGCTGAAGGATTTCAGTTTGAGGCTTGCTCCCTGGCCTTCCTTACTTCCTGTCAGAGGGACACTGTGACAATCTGCCAGGGCTTCAGTTGTCTGAATCATCATGTTCTTGCGTGGGATTTGTTGGGAACTACGTGCTCTCTTTGGGCGGTTGGGATGGCTGAGGCTGCTGGGGTGGCTGTGTGCCTGTGGCTGTTTTGATAGAGTTCAGGGTTTTGCTAAACCAAGAGTTTTTTGCAGCTTGAATTTCATTCATGAGGGCTCCTCTCTGGTGTTCAAGCTCCTGAGGAAAGGAAGAAAGAATCATTTGAGGTTGGGAATCTTTTTCTCTGTAATTGAAACCCTTCAGCATAGTTATCTAACTATTTCTAGACTACTGAGGATAGTCTTCCGAGGAACAATAAATTCCACTGACTAGAGATGAAGACAACGAAGGCAGTGCCTGGAGTCAGTTCTGATTTGGACTACTGCCTGCGATCGCATTTCAATGTCCTTAACTAGAAAAGGAGGTTGAATCAGACTCTCTTCAAGGTTCTTTCTTGCTCTAATAGTCTTGAAGACAATCATTTCCCTGTTCTAGAAAAAGGTGATAGAGCTCAAGGGTATTGAAAAGCTAAATAGAAGAGTTTTCTCTTCAGAATTATAGCATTAATTTAAATGTGGGTTGAACTCTTTCATATGTTTAGGTTGAGGGGGCAGCTAGGTGGCATGGTAGATAGAGCACTGGCCCTGGAGTCAGGAGTACCTGAGTTCAAATCTGGCCTCAGACACTTAATAACTACCTAACTGTGTGGCCTTGAGCAAGCCACTTAACCCCATTGCCTTGCAAAAAAAAAAAAAAAAAAAACTAAAAGAAAACGGTTAGGTTGACATTTAATGTTTATATTTCAGATAATATTTCATTACAATGATAGACTGATGAAGTCCTGACTCACCAAACTATGCTAGGTGCAGTACAAAATAAAAAAATATACATTTCTTTCTTTGGGCACTTAAATAGGTGCTTCATATCCTTAGAGCAGAGGTACATGTAATGACATCATTTTGGAGTACTGTTGCAACATACAACCACTGTTAAGGAGGAGATGAAAAGATCTGGGCACAGTTATCAAAACATCTTTTTTCATCTTCTCTTTTTCTTTCTCTGTTTCTCTCTGCCCCTCACTTTCTCCTCCCTCCCCTTTCCTTCCCTTCCACACTGAGTCTCTTATTTTGTCCATGATGAAAATTTGGCAGTCAGTCTGATTAAAACAGACCTGATCCCATTGCTGATCAGCAGAGGGGCTTTGATCTGCTCCACGTCCAACCTGGACTGACTTGCCCCTCCTTAAGACAGCCTGGTGGGTTCTCCACTCCTGGAGGATCACCAAATTGCTGTGTGATTGAGTGCAGCCACTGGATCAGCTTTAGTTTAATTGAAACTCAGAAGCCTGATCTCAAGTGATCCACAAGTCTCATTAGCAGGAATTATAATGTTATGGCACTATGGTGGGGATTTTTCCTAAAGGGCATTAATAGACAGCTAGAGGAGGAGCTTATGAAAGAGAATTTCCGAAGATTGTTGGATGTGGTATTCAAGAGAAGAAAATGAGTGGCCAGAGAGAAGAAAATTCCAATTGCATCCTCAACATTTCTTTCAGTTTTCAGAACGTTTAATTTTTTAGTAAAATAAATATCTAGTTTTTAAAACACATGAAGACAGTGTGTGTGTGTGTGTGTGTGTGTGTGTGTGTGTGTTCATTCTAGCAAGTCAAAGAACTGTGATTTGATCACCTTATAGGAGATGATTTCTGTGGATTACTATGGTTGAAAAATTCACTATAAGGGGTGGCTAGGTGGCGCAGTGGACAGAACACTGGCCTTGGAGTCAGGAGTACCTGAGTTCAAATCCGACCTCAAACACTTAATAATTACCTAGCCGTGTGGCCTTGGGCAAGCCACTTAACCCCATTGCCTTGAAAAACCTAAAAAACAAAATTCACTATTTTGTGGCCAACATGGTGATGAGCCTCTCTGAATTTAACTAGACCAAGTGGTCCTTTACCAAGAGACTTAAATAACCCATTAATGGGCCCACCTCTGCAGCCTTTTCAACTTGATAGGAGCACAGTTTTCAAGAACTCAGATTGATCTCCAAGCCATAAAGATGCAACAGAGTAGAATGATGAGAAGTAAAAACAGATAAGTAAATGACAAGTAAAAAAATAAAGAACTCCATGTTCTTTCTTAGCTGTTTATAAATATAGGCTGTGCAAGTACTTTAAGAGACAAGAAGAACTGAACATGTGGAGAGAAGGACAAGCCCCTCCCTGAGAGTCCTCCAGCTGTGAATTCTGCCCCCATGTGAATGTATTAGCAAGTCACCAACCTGGATTTTACACTTGGCCTCCACCAGTTGCAGTTTAGTCTGGGCCAATTCTAGCTCCATTTCCCGTAGTTGTTTCTTAAGCGAGTCCTTCTCATCATCAGTCTCAATGCCCTGGTTTTCTTTGCTTATAGCTGCTAACTTCAGTGCTCCTTCCTTATTGAAAATCTCACTGCAGTGTTTGCACGCCATCACCTTCCCCTGCAATGTCCAAGCAGATAATCAGTAAGGCTTCATCTCATGGGACTGATCTTTCCCTGGAACACATTCATGTATTTGTGGTTTGTTTACAATGATATTGCCTGCAAGTGCTGGAACTCTAAAGTGGAAAGAGGGTCAGACAGGAAGCAGAGATCTGAGCTCAAAGTCTTTGATCAAATCATTTAAGTGCTTGGAGCCTCAGTGCTTTCATCTGTAAAATCAGAGGATTCTCAGTCTTACCACACTGTGATCTTTCTCTGACATCTCAGGACCTATTTGGTACTAAGCATGTTTCTTGTATTTCAAAATATAAAACAGCCTGGAAGAGGTTCATAAGGCCATCCGGTATGGATTCCTGGAATATGACATTATATCCAAGGTATCTGAAAGTAATAGCATTCTTCTCCAAAAGAAAGGGAAGAAAAATAAGCATTTATATAACTGGGTGCCAGGCAATCTCTGGGCTAAGTCTTTACAGTTATCTCATGTGATCCTGGAAGGGAGAGGTAATTATTACCTTTAAAATTTTATAGTTGAGGAAACTGAAGCAAACAGAGTGTAAGTGTCCAAGTGCCTAATGCTGTACTTGAGCTCAGGTTTCTCCGACCTCAGGCCCACAATTCTTATTCACGGTGCCATCTAGCAGCCTAAAAGATCTTCGCAGACCAAGATTCCCCAGAATTTTGATCTAGAATCTAATGGTCCTTAAAACAAGAGCTCTCCTTTAATGACTAGTACAAATCTAAAATGCCTCTCCAACAACTGAACCCTACATCACCTTCAGTTCTCAGAAAGGATGGAAAATACTGGGGCACTCTCTTGCTTGGGAAAAAAACAACTTCCCCATCCAAAATGAATGAGTAGTTTTCCAAATTTAATACGTAAATAAGAAGGTTAACCACCAGGTGGCAGTATAGAAGCAGAATCTGTTTTCTCTCCAAAGTAGTTTAGTTGGGCTGATTTGGTAGACGATAACAAGGCAATTGCCATGCAAATATTTATCGGGTATCTGCTAAATCTTTTCATTTCCCCTTATTGTTCATGGAAATATAGAGAGCGCTGTGAAGAATGGTATATCTTTCAAGTTAAAGCAGAAGTTGCTGGGCAAGCTAACATCTCTCTCTTAAGCAGAGAATGGGCCCACAGTTAATGGGTCAGTGACAGGAATATGTGATCTCTAATTTCTCCCTTTACTGACTACTTTTTAACTCTGTCCAATTGTCAGATCCACCCAGACAAGCAAAAGTCTGCAAGTGGAGGAGAGGGCCATACAGAGTCAAGAACAGAAGCATCACATGGATGCTCAAGAAGGAAATGCTCGCTTGGAATGAACTAGACATCTGTATGGGCCAGCTTACTGAAGTGCAGCCTCAGGCAAAGGTTCCCCTCCTGGATCCTTAGGGAGCAAGTGGACACATGGAGGCAATGGTGCTACAGGGTCGCTCTCCTACCTTGACAACTTCCAGTTCCTCCTTGTTGGCCGCTTGTTGTTTCTCCAGTCTGGTGCTCAACTGGGAGCAGATCTAAAGAGAGAGAAAAAGAGCTTCTGGGTTGGAAGGGGTCAGCTTTTTTGTAAATTGTGTGCAGAGTTGTTACTGGAAACAATTCTGCTCTTCAAGGTTTGTGAAATGCCTTTATAGCTCATTAGTTTTCACAATAGCCTCAAGAGGGAGGTGCTATTATTTGTCATTTTACTAATGAGGAAACGGAGGCTGAGTGAGATGAAGTGATTTGCCCAAGGTCATATAACCAGTATGTTTTCTGAGGGAAGATTTGAACGCAGGTCTTTCTGCTTTCAACTCTAATGCTTTATATATTGTACTACTTAGCTATCAGAAGACATATCTGGTCTGTTAAGTCACTGACCATTTCCCTTCTGTGTATTTGCAGGAAGAAGTCTAAAACTGGCACTTCAAATGGAAAGTGAAGATCTTAAGTAAAAGGTAGATCGCTTCCTTATGTCACTGACTCACTGGTCACTGACAAATAACTTCATGTTTCAACCTAGAAGCACGCAACCAGCTAATACTGTCTGAGCTTCAACTTGTTCTAGGCTGTGGAATCTGATGAGCCATCACTTTGAATGAACCTCTTTGTCCGGAACCACAAAAATGTCCTTATATAGTGAACAGGTCAAAAATAAAAACTACCCTTAGGCAACTTGGCCTGAAATGAGATGTCCGCAGGCAGGGAGTTAAGTTCAGATTTTTTTTTTTTTAGGTTTTTGCAAGGCAATGAGCAAGGCCACACGGCTAGGTAATTATTAAGTGTCTGAGACTGGATTTGAACCCAGGTACTACTTCAGGGCCGGTGCTTTATCCACTGCACCACCTAGCCACCCAGTAAGTTCAGATTTTTGATGCAGAAAAGGGCTATTTGTGTTTACAGACTTCAGCAAAAAAACAAAACAAAAATAAACCCCACCTGCTATTCTAATTAATATCTTCTCTCTTATGTGCCACTATTTTGATGTCCATTTTTTTTTAGGTTTTTTTTTGTAAGGCAAACGGGGTTAAGTGGCTTGCCCAAGGCCACACAGCTAGATAATTATTAAGTGTCTGAGACCGGATTTGAACCCAGGTACTCCTGACTTCAGGGCTGGTGCTTTATCCACTGCGCCACCTAGCCGCCCCTGTGCCACTATTTTGAAAAAGATTTTTATATTTTTCCCCATTTACATGTTTAAACAATTTAAAACTTTAAGTTTTGAGTTCCAAATTCAATCCTTCCCCATCTCCATCCTGAGATCTGATACAGGTTATATATATGCAATCTGTATGTTTTGTACAGGAAGACTCAAGCAAACAACAAAAGAAAAAATGAAAGAAAATGAAAAGAAAGTATGCTTCAGTGTGTTTTCAGAGAATATCAGTTCTTTCTCTGGAGGCGGAGAGTATATTTCATCATGAGTCCTTTGGGATCATCTTGGAACATTATATTGCTGAGAATAGCTAAGTCCTTCACAGTTCTTCACTGTATAATATAGCTGTTACTATGTACAATGTTCTCCTGGTTCTCCTCATCTGCATCAGTTTGTGTAAGTCTTTCCAAGTTTCTCTGATATCAAGGTACTTTCAATTTCTTATAGCACAATATTTCATCACAATCATATACCATAACTTGTTCAGGCATTTTCTAATTGATGGGAACTCCCTGAATTTTCAATGCTTAGCCACAACAAAAAGAGTCACTATAAATACTTTTTTTGTACAAGTAAGTTCTTTTCTCATTAAATAAAAAAATCACTTTGAGATATAGACTAGCAGTGATATTGCTGGATCTGATAGCCCTTTGGGCATGGTAACAAATTGCTCTTCAGAATGTCACCAATAGGGGCAGCTAGGTGGCATAGTGGATAAAGCACCTGCCTTAGAGTCAGGAGTACCTGGGTTCAAATCTGGCCTCAGACACTTAATAATTACCTAGCTGTGTGGCCTTGGGCAAGCCACTTAACCCCGTTTGCCTTGCAAAAAACTAAAAAAAAAAGAATGCCACCAACAATGCCTTAGTGTCACAGTTTCCCCACATCCCCTCCAACACTGATCATTTTCAGTTTTTGTCACGTTAGTCTGGTAGATGGGAGATGGGTGGTACCTCAGAACTGTTTTAATTTTTATTTCTCTAATCAGTAGTGAGTTAGAGCATTTTTTTATTTGATTACAGATAGTTTTGATTTCTTTGTCTGAAAATATCTATTTATATCCTTTTATATCATTTAGCAATTTGGAAATGATTTCCCTTTTTATACATTTGACTCAGTTATCTATATATCTGAGAAATAAGTCCCTTTATCAGAGATTGACTGCAACATTTCCACCACCCCCTCCCAAGTTTTCTACTTTCCTTCTAAGTTTGGATACATTGGTTTTGCTTGTATAAAAACTTCTAAATTTTTAAATAATCCATATATTTTACATTTCACAATGCTCTCTATATCTTGTTTGGTGCTAAATGCTTTCCTTATTCATAGATCTTCCAGATAAATTATTCCATGTTTTTCTAATTTTTTTATGGTGTCACTTTTTATGTTTAAATCACCTAGCCGTTTTTACCTTATCTTGGCATCCAGTATGAGATGTCAATTTATACCTAATTTCTGCCATATTGTTTTCCAGTTTTCACAGCATTTTTTGTCAAATAATGAATTTTTGCCCCAAAAGCTTAGGATTTATCAAATATTAGATTACTATGGTCATTTACTATAAAGTATTGTATATCTAATCTGTTCCACTGATCTAGTACTCTCTGAGCCAGTACCAAGTAATTTTGATAATCACTGCTTTATAATAAGAATCTAAGATCTGATTCAGTTAAATTGCTGGGTACCATTATAAAGCAAATGAAATAATGAAATCAAATTGATCCTAGAGTTAACAGATTTTAGTGTTTGGGGTGTGGTGAGTGTGTCACATGGACTAATCTCATTTTGGTTACTCTGTGGAGAATAGACTGGAGTGAAGATAGATGAGATAAAGCAAGGAGACCAATCTAGAGGCTATAATTATAGCAAATGTCATGTTAACCTGAACTTTAGTCACTCACAAGTGGAAAGCAGAGGATGTTGGTCAAAGATGTGGAAGTGGAAACATGATTTGTCTGAAACAATATTGGAAGAGAGTGAAGAAGCCCAGCTTGTGAATCTAGATTTTCATTATACTCCTTCTCCCTTAACCCAATGATCTCTCTTTGAAACAAGAGTAAAGATAGCAAAACTTAAACCTGTAAGCTCCATGAAAGCAGAAACTATGTCTTAACCATATTCTGTATCTCCCAAAGCTTTGTTGAATTTAATTGAAAGCAAACAGGTTTAAAAACTTACAAACTTTTGTGGAAAGAAAATAAGGCAGTTTCTGGTACCCTGTCTGAGAAGAGAAGGTGCTTTCTTACCTGTTTATACTCAGCTATGATGGCTGTTGTTTTCTTTATTTCTGATTCTGCCTTCTCCAGCTGTCTCCTAAAGACTTCTTTTAGCTAGGGAATACAAGAAGGAAAGAAATAAGAGACAACCAATGGTCAGGCTAGTTTCACAAATACCTTTCTTTAAGGCTTATCAATCAAATCACCAAGAATAAGAAGAACAACAAATGCAAATTATCTTCACTTCAGACGGAGCACCAAGACATGATAAAGCTTGTTTTTTTTCTGTGAACATCAATTTTCAGTCAATAGACATCTAATAAGCACCTATGTTCTAGACATTGTTCAAAGCCCTAGGGATTAAAAAAAAAAAGAGAGAGACATAAGACAATCCCTGGCCTCAAGGAGATTACAATTTAATGAGAGAAGACAAAATACAAAATGAAGGTAAAATGTGAGGAGGGAACAACTAGAAAGTAATGTGATTGCAATACTCATTACATTTGTTATTTACTATAATTAGTACTAATAAATAAACAGTACCTATCCAGCCATATTCTGGAGTCTTGATACAAATGTAAAGCTACTAAAAAGTAGCAAAGTCCTGTCTTTTCCATTGGGTAATTGCCCGCCTTGTCACCCTTGTCATTCTCCCAGTCTCTAAACAGTGCAGTGTTACAACTGAGCCATGAATAAATAAATAAAAGTCTGTGCATCTACCTAGCACCTGTCCTTGCTGCTCCCCTCCTAGAGGAGAAGGAGTCACAAAGTGTTATGTTCCTTTTAGACTAGCTGCTCAGGATATATTAGGTTCCTGCCAGCTAGCCTATCCTCACCCAGGTGAACATTGAAGGGGTGGGAGACAAGGATGGAAAATTCTCCAAGATCTCCTAAATCTCCATTTATTAAACCAAATACAAATGCTCCCATTCCCATGGCACTCTACAATCAACCAGTAAAACAAGGCTCTGATGCTCAAGGACACCAGATGATGAAAGCTTCCAGCACTCCAACACACAACAGTCCTTTACAATGAAGGTGGTATCAAAAGCCAAAGAAAGGCAGCGAGACAGAAGAACTAGGTTTCCACAGGAACTCAGCCCCTGCTCCAGGCATAGGAACCTGAATTTCTTACAAGAAATGATTGCAATATAATTAATTACAAATACTGCATTTAAAACCAGAACCCTATATTTTAACTTGAGAGCTCTAGAATTTTAGGTGCAGAAGCATTCATAAGAGAGCTCCTGAAAAGGTGAACTCAGTTATGCCAAATTCATGAACCAGAGAATTCTGCTCAGTATTCTGATATACTAGTCCAAATGAATGAAGAAAGAGCATCTTCTGGTACTGTTGCCTATATTATTAATGATCTGGGCTAGAGATTCACTAATTTGTAAAACACTGTAATTTACAGCTGGTCTCCCTATAATTAGAGTTTGTGTGTGAGATCCCATCATGCTTGTTATCTCCTGAGATGCTGAGAGCAATCTGTAGATTTTGCTGATATAGGCCCAGTCATATTTATTTCTGTTTTTGAGAATGTGTTATTTGGAGACATGATAGTAAATGATACCAAGAGGAGCAAGGGAGACTAGGTTCCTAGACATATACAAACAGTTCTCCCTTTTGCAGAAGCAAATTTTAGCTAGCTCTAAGAGGAAAGACTTCCCAACAATTAGAACTTTCCAAAAGCAGAACAGAATGGGATGTCTCTGATGGGATCTCCCCTTAACCAGATCTTCCAGTTCAGAGCAAGTGGATGAGCACCATTTGTTAGGAATGTTAGAGAGGAAATTCCTATTCAGCCACTGGTTGTACTAGATCAGTAGTGCCAAACTAAAATAGAAATTGTTCCCAGTAGGATCATATTGACTTCAAAAAATCACGAATTAATTCTCTGTGATACTGTTTTTTTTTTATTTTGTTAAGTGTTACCAATTACAGTTTAATCTGGTTCAGCTGCCAAAGGAAAAAAAGGCAGAAGTGGGTGATTAAAATTCATTGTCAGTTCATACCTTCTCTGCCAAGTTTTTTCCCTTCCAAATTAAATCTCCTACTAAAGTTTCCACAAAACAAACCAAAAAAACAAACAAAAACCCAACCAAAAATCCCATCACCATCACCAGCAACTACAACAACCAAAAAGCCCCAAGCAACTGATTGCTCTGAAGAAGAGTATGGTATAGTACTGGATTTGTAGTCAGAGAACCTGCATTTGGATTCTAGACATGTCACTTATAACCTTGGTTATACAAATTAATTAACCTTGCTGACCCCTCAGTTTTCTCATTTGCATAATAAAGCAGTCAAAATTAATGGTTTCTATAATTCCTTTCTGCTCCAAATTTGTGATCCTAACCATAAATTTCATTTCCTATCTCTGGTAAAGGTAGTAATCAACAACAAAATAGAAAAGAGACAGGTGGGAAGGATCAAGTCTCAAAGACCTAAAATAACCCACAAAATGGAAATTAGCTCCAAAGCTCATTAAAGAAATCATGGTTAGGGTTCATACCAAATGGCCCTACACTTCCCCCCTCCAATTCTGTTGAAATTAAAATGATTAGCTGATCTATAGCTCTGAGAAAATGCTAAAATTACACGATGCCCTTTAATAGATAAAAAATAAATTTATTGATGGTTGTTATGGTTTACCTAGTTTTATGTCTCTGAAATGTAGGTATTAACAGGCTAAATATTTGGTACTATAACTCAGCACAGAACTCAGAATATACAAGTCAACAGGAGTTAATAATCAAGATTTCAGATGTATGCAAACTTTATGATTGTTTGGTTCTACTAGTAAAATTCTAAATAAGCTCTTTCAATTGACTTTTGACTGATGCACTGGTGGCTATGAAGAAGACCTAATATATAAAACAAATCTACATGAGTTTTTTGGCTCTTGTTTCCTCACACTCAGGATCTAAGGGATCCAGAGCATGGGTAAAGTGGTATGTTCTTCCTTGGGAATTTAACTAACTCACAACACCTGGGGCTAAAAGTCTATTCTACAGCAAATGTTATACTTCATTCCTTTATAACACTAATATCTTTAAGTCTTTAATGAATCACAAGATCATAGATTTCAAGATAGAAGTTATATTAATGGGGAAACTGAGGCAGAGAGCAGTAAAATGACCAAGGTCACACAAGTAGAAAATGGAAACTCTTTTCACTATACCAAGATAATAACTTGAAGTCTGGTCCCCAAAGAATTTTAGTGCTCTAATGGGAACATTTCTGCATCAGGTTCCTAAGATGAATGAGAGGAATTTTTCCTGACTGGAAGTGTGTGGCAACTTCCATTAGAAATCACCTCTGAGAGCTTTTAGCTTCATCATTCTACTATGAGCTGCACCAGAAGAGTCAACTAAATTGAAGGATTCTGATGTCATTCACTGCTTTATTGAAGCTCTTGGATCATATCTCTCATGTACTGAATTTAGAGCAAACTATTCAACAGCTTTATTAGATCACTGAAGGCAAACTCCAGAAAATATTCTTATTTCTTTTTACAAGAGTTTCCCACCCCCCCCCCACATTGCTTCATTATATGAAAATCATTCTATAGTTTCCCCAAAAAAGCTTCTTTATTTTGAATGAATACATTGCTATAGTTTGGGTTGTTTTTTTCCCTGAAGATATATGGCCCTCAATTAATACAATATAAGAGAAGACAATAATATAATAAATAGAATATAATGAATAGAACAGAACAGAACAGAATAGAATAGAATAGAATAGAATAGAATAGAATAGAATAGAATAGAATAGAATAGAATAGAATAGAATAGAATAGAATAGAAAGTCAAAATACCTGAGCAGTTTCTTCTTCTTGTTTCCTCTTCTCTTCTTCAGTTTCCACTAGTCTCTGTTTGGTCAGGAGCAGCTCTTTATTTAAGACATCAGCCTTATCTTCAGCCTATAGTGAATGACAGGGAAATAGTCATGAGTGGACATACATTTGTCACATTTCCTATGACACTAAATAGTTTTTCAACACTGGACAAATGCTGATCTGGCTGTCTACAGATATGTGGAAATTATATGTAATATAAATGTGTATATTCATACATATTTATCATCTACAGTATCCATCTCTCCACAACCATGTCATATTAAAAGATGAGATGATAGTTTGTGTGGGTTCCCTTGTTTCTTTGTCTCTTTTCTCTGCACCTTTTCTTTTAGTGATAATGGTTCATGATTAAATTATCTCAGAATCACAGAATTTTAGAGGTGAAAGGGACCTCAGTGATCTTTAAAATAATTCATAGCTGAAAAAGAATCCTTACAAAAACTTACCCTATGATGTCATCGAGCCTCTGCTTTAAGACCTCCGTATTTATGCAACTGATATTGAAGTCTTGTCAATATCTCTCATATCTGCCTGTCTTTCCATTAAAATCTACCACCATAATTCAGGTACCCAGTCATGTCTCAACTCCACTATTACAACAGTTTCAGGTTTGGTTTCCCTGGATCTAGTCTTCTACTTCTCAAATCCATTTTTCAAACATCTGCTAAATTAATATTGCTAAAAGTAAAAATCAGACCAAGTCATTCCCTTACTCTGAAGCTTCAATGGTTCCCCATTGCCTTTAGGTTGACATTTAAAACCTTCCATAATATTGCTCCCATCTTTCTTTTCAAACTTATTTTCCATTATAGCATTCTCCAAGGTAAAAGGTGGGGAAGTAGACAGAGTGCCAGGCCTGAAGTATGGAAGATCTTAGTGCAAAATCTGCCCCCTCCAGACCCTTATTAGTTGACTGCTCCTAAGCAAGTCGATTAACATTGTCTACCTCAGTTTCCTCATCTGTAAAATGAGCAAGAGAAGAAAATAGCAAACCACTCTAGTATTTTTATCAAGTAAACTCCAAATGGGGTTGCAAAAAGACATGACTGAAACAAATAAACAACAGCAAACAGCAAAGTATCCTCCAAAGCAGAACAGGAGAGTTACCTCTACAATAGGCTTTTCTTGATTTCCTTAGGAGCTGGTATCAAAGACAATTTGTATAAATTTGCACATATTTATTGGAATATTTGTATTTCTTCCAATGGAATATAAGCAGGTGGGAATTATTTCATTTTTGCCTCTCTATACCCAGTGCCTTGAACATAACAATCTGTAAATGAATGTTTGTCGACCTGTGTGGAATATGAAGGGCTGCTCTCATGCTTATTCATTCATGGATAGTAATTGCAAAGGCTGCCAGCTCTTCTCACATTGTAGTCCATGAAGACTTTTCTCTGGCAGAGAGGCATAGCCAGCAAATATGATACTCCTCTGACTTGTGAGACTTTGATTCTTGAACACATGAAGAATTCTCCCATTCTCCCAGTTGTGTGCTAGCTGGAGCTATGCTGCAACCATATCTATTTAATATTATATTATTATTATTATTATTATATTTAATATTATCTCATTTCAACTTGATGCACAGAAGTCTACTGACTTTCTTGTTATCATCTCCTCTCTACAGAGAAACCCCTACTTGGTTTGCATGTTTTGACAAGTGCTAAAGCAACAAAATCCACTGGCTCCTTATTAGCTCCAAGATCAAATATCAATCTTCTATTTGGCATTTAAGGGCCCTTATGATCTGGCCTCCATCTTCTTTGCTGGCTAATTATACCTTATAACCCTTAAATTCCGTACTCTACAATCAAACTTGTTTTCTCACTGCTCTTCATGCATGGAGCTCCATCTCCCAGTCCTATGTCTTTGTGCCCTCTTGCTTTTCAGGTTGGGAATGCAAGACCTCCTTACTTCCATCTCTTAGAATCCTTTACCATTTAGCACCACCTTCTACAAGAAGCCTTACTTGGTCCCTCCAGGTGCTCAAGGCTTCCCATTCTGCCCCTCAATCACATTGCATTTATTTTGACTTTACCTATATATATATATGTATGTATGTATATAAAATGTAGGCTCCCTGAGGGCAAAGACAGTCACTAATATAGTAAACTAAAATTGGATTTTAGAGATGCTTATATTTATGCTAATTGTTGTTAGGAGAGACTGGAGACAAAGAGAAACATGCATAGATAAGCAAAGTTTGAGAAGCCAAAATGACTCTGAATTGGAACTCTCTGAGCAGTAAAAAGACTGGAATGCAAAGGAAAAAAACTGGATCCAGAATGCAAGGGGACAGTGTCTCAGAAGTGTATGGACACTCAGTAGTTAAATTAGCAAGAGTCAGGCAAGCTGACCTAAATTCTACAGGAATAGATATAAATTCTATAGGACTAGGTTCTAATCTGTGCAGAAAACCAAAAATGACAAAAGACTTTCAGGCCTGAAGTTGAAGACAAAAGAACTTTTTCCAAAGTGTTCAAAAAGAGATGAACGTTGGAAGAACTAGAAATAACTCCAGATGTCTAACCTGTGCAGTTTTAAATTACCTAACTTGGGCATAAGTTGTATCCCAAGAACCTCTCAGATGGCAGAATTTTCTGAGCTGCAGGGTATTTGGTGTCAGTTAGGGAATCCAATTTGGGGGGGGAAGAACAGGAGAAGGCCACGGACTCATTTCTCCCTGCAGGGGAAAACTAACATCCTGGGTAAAGGCAATCAAACTTCACTCAAGCAGCACAGGGAGATCAACTAGGAAGCTTTCTGTTAGTGTTCCCTCTCATGCCACAAGCCCAACCCTACAGTACTGTTTTTGTTTGTTTATTGGGATTTTTTTGAAGGGGGGGGTAGTGGAGTAGGAGGTTATATTTTTGACCCCACATAAGAGAAGGCTGACATCTGACAGAGATAAATATCTGAAACCATACAATACAGACTTCCAGATATCTGTTCTTTCTTCTGAAGATGGATCATATCCTTCTTCATAGGTCCTCTGTAATGGATTTGAAAATACATATTATTCAATATTCACTATTCTCATATTATTCAGAGTAGCTGAGTTGAGCTGTATGGCACAGTGAGGCTGACAGAGTAGCTACCCTCTAGGACTGCAGACGTCATTGTCCTAGACTCGCATACTAATTTTTCACTGTCACATCTTTGTCATTGAGATTTTAATACTACCAGGAATTTATGGTACAACAGATTCATCAAAGATGCGATTATTTCTAGGTGGCACTGTGGATAAAGCACCGGCCCTGGAGTCAGGAGGACCTGAGTTCAAATGCAGCCTCAGACACTTAACAATTACCTGACTGTGTGGCCTTGGGTAAGTTACTTAACTCCATTGCCTTACAAAAAAAGCAAAACAAAAAAAAAGATGTGATTATTTGTAAGTGTGCTCAAAATTTTGGACAAATACTAATATATTCATATATACAGGGTGTGTCCAAAGTCTTAAGGCTTAAAACTGCACTATAGGAACATCCCATATGTATATGTTGGTGTATACACACACACACATATAGTTCACTTTCTTTGTAATTTTATGTATTTTATTTCACCCAATGGAAAACATGATTCTGGTAAAGGAGACCATAGGCTTTATCAGACTGCCAAAGGGGAACACAAACAGGGTTAAGAACTTTGAATAAGTCCTCTTACTGGATGAAGAAATTCCTTCTATAGTTCAGTGCTTACACACTAACAACATGGGGTGATGATCAATTGTGATGAACTTGCTCATTCCATCAGTGCAATAATCAGGGATAATTTTAGGGGATTTGTGATAGAGAATACCATCTGTATCCAAAGAAGGAACCGTGAAGTTTAAATGAAGATCAAAGCTTATTATCTTCAATTTTTGAAAATTTAATTTAATTTATAACTTTGCTATCTCTAATGTTTTCTTTCTTCCTTTTGGATCTGATTCTTCTATCACAAATTCAATTTCAATCTACACTTATCATGGATGCAAATATAAACTCTGTATCAAATTGCCTTCTGTTGGGAGGAAGAAGGAGGGAAGGGAAGAAGAAAAATTGTAAAACTCAAAATCTCACAAAAAAAAACTGGTAACCAGATCTAAAATTATATTATAAAGCATCACTCATCAAAACTGTCTGGCACTGGCTAAGAAATAGAGTGGTGGATCAGTGGAATGGACTAGGTGCAATAGCAGGAAATGATTATAGTAATCTGCTATTTACAACCCAAAGAGTCCAACTATTGGGATAAAAACTCAGGGTGGCTAGGTGGCGCAGTCGATAGAGCACTGGCCTTGGAGTCAGGAGAACTTGAGTTCAAATCCAGCCTCAGACACTTAATAATTACCTAGCTGTGTGGCCTTGGGCAAGCCACTTAACCCCATTTGCCTTGCAAAAAACCTAAAAAAACTGTTGGGGAAAAATTGGAAGTAAGTATAGAAGAAACTTAGATTAGACAAACACCTCACACCCTTTACCAAGATAAGATCAAAATGGACACAGGATTTAGACATAAAAAAAAAAAAACTATATTATAAGCAAACTAGAAGATCAAGGAGTAGTTTCTCTGTCAGATCTATGGAAAGGGAAGCAGTTTATGACCAAGGAAGAGATGGAGAACATTACTAAAAACAAACTAGATGATTTAAATTACATTAAATTAAAAAAGCTTTTGCATAGACAAAACCACTGTAACCAAGATCAAAAGAAATGTAGCAAATTGGGAAACAATTTTTACAGCTAGTATTTCTGACAAAGGACTCATTTCTAAAATATATAGAGAACTGAGTCAAATTTTCACAAAAACAAGCCATTCCCCAATTGACAAATGATCAAAGGATATTGCAAAGGCAATTTATATATAGAGGGAAATTAAAGTGATCCAAAGTCATATGAAAAATTGCTCTAAATTATTACTTATCAGAGAAATGCAAATTAAAGTATCTGAGGTACCACCTCACACCTCTCAGACTGGCCAATATGACCAGAAAGGACAATGATCAATGTTAGAAGGGATGTGGGAAATCAGGGACACTAATACATTGTTTGTGGAGCTGTGAACTCATCCAACCTTTCTGGAGAGCAATTTGGAATTATGCCCAAAGGGCAATAAAAATGTGCATACCCTTTGATTCAGCAATACCACTACTGGGTCTATACCCTGAAGAGATTATGAAAAAGGGTTAAAAATATCATTTGTACAAAAATATTCATAGCAGCCCTGTTTGTGGTAGCAAAAAATTGGAAATTAAGTGAAATTGGAAATTAAGTGAATGTCCATCAACTGGGGAATGTTTTAACAAACTGTGGTATATGTATGTGATGAAACACTATTGTTCTATTAGAAACCAGGAGGGATGGGAATTCAGGGAAGCCTGGAAGGATCTGCATGAACTGATGCTGAGTGAGATGAGCAGAACCAGAAAAACATTGTACACTCTAACAGCAACATGTGGGTGAGGACCAACCTTGATGGACATGTTCATTCCATCAGTGCAAAGATCAGGGACAATGTAAAGACTAATGGAAAGCCTTCTGTGGGGGGTGGGGGGAGGGAAGCAAGATTAGGGGGAAAATTGTAAAACTCAAAATAAATAAAATCTTTCTTAAAAAAAGATTAGTAGAAACTACCATTGAATGTACTTGGAAAACAATATAGTTAGATGATAGATAGATAGATAGATAGATAGATAGATAGATAGATAGATAGATAGATAGATAGATAGATGATAGATAGATAGATAGATGATAGATAGATAGATAGATGATAGATAGATATAGATAGATGATAGATAGATATAGATAGATAGATATAGAGATATAGCTCATCATTGATGGATAGTCATCTAGGATCTAATGTAATAGGGTGATAGGGATCTCACTACACACTACTTTGGGAGGCAGTTTGATCTACTGATGAATAGTCTAATTATTAGGAATAGTTAGCATTTTTATAGAATTTTAAGCTTTGCCAATTCCTTCACCAAATTTTGCCTCATTTTATTGTTAGAATAAACAAGGAAAAAAAAAAGAATAAACAGGGAAAGTAGGTGTTATTATGATGATGATGATGATGTTCATTTTACACATAAAGAGACCAAGGCAGAGAGATGTTAAGTGCTTTGCTCAGGATCTGTCAGAAGTCATATTTGAATTCAGGCCTTCCACAGTAACCTCAAGTTTACCTCTCTTGTAGCTTCTAAAAGGCTCTACCCTCTGAAGAAAAATGAGGAAATAGAAAAGTTTATTTTGTATGATAACCCTCTGTATAGTTGAAGATAGCAAAAGTATTATATCTTCCTTTAGTCTTTTCTTTTCCAGGCTATCCACTGTCTGTCTGTTTTTGGAAAAAGAATTTTCTTGGAACTTGAGAATAATTCCCTTACATGATTTAATGGTTTTATTTTTTTTATTTCAGGTTTTTAAAAAGTTAGGTTTTTGATTTTTATCTGAAGTTTGGTAGTAAGTAATAGAGCAAGTGCTTAAGAAAAAGTTATTGAATTGAGCAACTTTATCAAAATATCAGTTTTTTACAAATTACTTGTCCTCAGCAAAGAGGTGTTTTGGTTTTTTTTTAAAAGATTCAGTGAAAACATTGACCTTCTTGCAGGCTCCTGCATGTGATGCTTGTGCCTTTTTCCAGACAGTCACCCATATCCGGACTGTTCTCCTGTCTCTGTCTCCTGGGTTCTATGGCTTCCTTCCAGACTCAATTAAAATCCCACCTTCTTTAAGAAACCATTTCCCTCCTTCCTCTTCCTGCCCCCAATGCTTTCCCTCTGATATTACCTTCCATTGCTTACAAGACATATATCTTGTGTGTGTGTGTGTGTGTGTGTGTGTGTTTGTGTGTATGTGTAGTCATTTGCATGTGCCCCCCCAATATATGACTGTGACTGCCTTAAGGGACTGTTTTTGGCCATACTTTGAATCCCCAGTGTTCAGCATGATGTTACTATATAGTAAGCATTTAACAAATGTTTGTTGACTGACAAACTCCTTCCAAACTCATTTACTCCCCTGTTCATTGTTTCCATTGTGGAAAAGAACCATATCACCTCCTGGCTTCCAAATAAAGATAGGAAATTTTATCACCTCAAGGAGGTGAAAACTGAAAACAGACATGAGAACTCTAAGCAGATGATCAAACATTATTAGAAAGAGCAGGCCAGGCTTCTGAGGTTTAGTCTCTGATCCAATCTGCTATGGAGGGAGCAAAAATTTAGCAGCGAAGGTTCTATTTTATCTCATGCCTAAGGACAGGAGAGCAGGACTGCCTTCAGTGCCTTTTTCCTTAATTTATGAAAGGTCCCCTTTCCCCTTTCTCTTCTATCCCTCTCTTCCCCTACAGCAAGCTGAGCGGAGCATTATTTTTGTTGTTGTTGTTGTTGTTCAGGCCAGTCTTAAGTCAGGTAGAGATTGTAATCCATTTTAATCATCTTTACAGGAATCATCATATGCTTTCTATTTTTAGGATTATCTTTTAAAGATTCCATTTTATTATATGGAAGTAATTATTGATAAATGTATACACTATTGTGTTAATAATTCCTCTGATGAGCAATGTAACTGGTAGTTCAATTTACACTCAACTGATATGCTTAGTAGAGAGCTAAAAAGTCCATCATAATCTATACTTTAATAATCTCCATTTAATACTTTCTACTTTAGAGTAAAACTGTTGTTCCTTGGGAGTTCAACTTTGTTGGCCTGCTAAGACCAATATCAGAAATCCTAGGAGTCTTAGAATTTAAAAAGATTTTGAGGTACAATAGGAAATAATTGGAGGAAATGAGGTGTTCCCCTCTGTTACCAGTCTCATTAGCAGTTAAGACTAAAAACCTTCAAAGTGCTTTCCACCCTAAAATGAATAAATATCTTTTTGAAATGCTTCCCTCTGAAACAGAAACTTCTAGAACAGAGTGGCTGAGAACTTCTCTGGGCTTCTTCATCATGCCCCAGGAATTTCTTCATCCCAAAAGATCACTTCCCACACCTCCGGAGGTCCCTTTGCCCCTGGGGTCAAACTTTTCCTCTAACCTGCAACATGCCCCCCATGACTTTTTCGGTTCTTTTCTGTATATTATTTTACCCTATTAGAATGGAAGTTCCTTAAGGGCAGACTCTTTTCCTTCTTTGAATTTGTATTCTTAGAACTCAGCACTGTGCCTGACCCATATGTTATTCAATCGAGTCTGAGTCTTGAGGACTCTGTGGACCACAGCATACCAATACCCCCTGGGGTTTTCTTGACAAAAATAATAGAGCAGTTTGCCATTTCCTTCTCCAGCTCATTTTACAGATGAGGAAACTGAGGGAAACAGAGTAAAGTGAATTGCCCAAGGTCACATAGTGAGGAAGTATCTAGGGCAGGAAGATATAGTGTGCTGGGACCAGTACAGCAACTCTAAAATACTTGTAGAATATATCACTTTAGGGATATTTATAGTAACAGCAATTATAAACCGTTTTATTACAAAAAAAAAAAGACTTCTTACTGGTGAAACATTTTCAGTGTGATGGCTAAAAGGTCATGTTCTGAGACATCACTATTTCCTAAATCTAGGTCTCTTCCATTGTCAGGGGGAAGCTCTCACTGAAAGTACAATTTTTCAGACTAGCTAAACATATGAAGAAAATGTTGACTGGGTGAGGCTCAAGAAAGGAAAAGCAACTAACCAATTCTCCTTTAAGTAAAACCTAGTCCCATCTCTCTCTGTGAGGACGAAAACAATTTCTAGAAATGTTAGGGATAACTATTTTCACTATCTTCCCAGCTACCATTTCCAAACTATGCAGTCTATACTCTTAACCATTATCTCGCTCTATCCCTTCCCCACTTAAGAGAACCTTCAATTTTGCCTCAGGGATCAGCCTAGGTTCTCCGAGGTGAACCATCATCTATCCTGTCTGGAACTAGGTCTCCAGAGTGCTTCCCAGAGACCATTTCCAAACCATACCACCATATACGTATTCTCCCACCACCCCCCTTACCAGTTTCTGTTTGGATTGTCTTCTGCCCAATAGAACATCAACTCACTGAAGACAGAAATTGTCTTCCTTACTTATATTTGTATGTTCTGTGCTTTGCTTTATTCCTTTGCATTATTTCTAACTTTTCATCATGTAGATTATACATAGATGAAAAATGGTTTGGACTAGCAGACTGAGGGCTGGCCTTAAAATTAAAAAGTCCTGGGTTGAAAGCTTACTATCTCTGATTTTTAAAGGTTATTTTATGTATTATGTTTTTTTATCTCTAATATTTTATTTCCATTTTGATTTGATTGATATTTTGAGTAATATGGATCTAAGTGTAGCATGATTATACATGTATAGCCTATATTAGATTGCTTTCTGTCAGGGAGATGGGGGAGGAAAGGGAGAGAGAGAGAAAAATGTGAAACTCAAAACTTTGAAAAAAAATTGATTGCTGAAACCTATAATTACATAGAGCTAGAAAGATGAATAAAATATCAAAAATTAATCTAAGTTGACTGTATAAGAAAAAGCATAAGAAAGACATTCTTAGTTTGAAATCACACCTCTGACATTCTAGCTATGTGATCACGAGAAAATCCCCTGTACTCTCTCAATGCCCAGGTAAGTCTCCAAGACTATACATTCTTGATGAGCTACCAATCTTGAATGAGAGAGGGAGTTCCCACACCAATGAAATCACAAATTTAGACAATTTCAGCCCTCAGACCCAAATTTTTTATATGTAGTACAAAGGATGAATGGAAAAATTGATGGATCTAACCTATATAAAATAATATGGAGGAAGAAGAACCCAGACAAAATTTCCTCTCCTGTTAACACTTTCTTTTAGTCACCTCTTCACTTAAATAACCTCCAACAATAATCTTGACAATGCATATCTGAAAAACAGGAAGGTGCCTCATATTGAGTCTTTCCTGTTGGATCTCTTTTGAACCTCTTCTGACTACTGACAGCTAAAGCAGTTTGATACCTTGGAAAGAAAGACGATGGATTGTTCCTCTTTAAATGGACTTGGGCTTGGTGTTCTCAGAGCCCACAGTACAGACAAGTCATTTCTTCTGTGGCCCATCTATCTTACCAGTCTTGTGTACCAATAAGCAAAGTGCATTTCTTGACCTCTTATGAGCTGATTAAAAGTTAATGATATTGTGAAAGGTAATTGTAGGAGATAGGTGGTTGGACAAGACCTCTTGGGAAGATCCTTTCCAATCTAAGAGAAAGATTTTCCTCCTTCACCTGAGATGATTCTTGATATCCTTCCCACACTGATTGTCTCCCACTGTTATACTTTGTTGTTCATATTCATAGATGGAGTTCTCAAAGGGAGGCAGAACTCTAAAGTTGATAGCATTGTGGAAAAGGCCAAGATTATATCAGTACATGCAGCTAATCCACCTACAGTCCTCCTAGAGATGCTATATGCCACTAAACCCTTATCCTTTGTACAAAACTTCCAGATTCACACAGCTAAGACACTTCCCAGAATTTCAGATGGCATCAATGTACTCTCTGAGAATGTTTTTCAGGCAGCCACAGCTGTCAGTTGGTGGTTTGGAAGAAGAAACGGGTGATGGGGTAGACACCAGAAAGGTTCAAAAGCTGGGGGAGAAGTGGGTCACATATTCTTTTTCAATCAAGAAGCCAATTCTTTCCTAAAAAGCATACAATGTTTACTTATCTCAACAGAGAAAAGGTTTTTCTTTAAGGCAAGAGTCACATTCTTAATTCTGCTTCATGTATGACTAGTTTTACCTGGTCCAAGTCATTTCTCAGAGCGATTTTGCTGGTAACAAGTTCATGAGCAAGGTCATCATTCTCTTGTTCTAGCCGCATGCTGGCTTCCTGTAACCTCCTGTTCTCCCTCTGTGGAAAAAGAGCAACAGCCAAAAGGAAAGGTTAATATCTATACAGACTGACAGAAATAAAAGGCCAGCAAGTGGGGGTGAGGGCATGGGAGTGGGGCAAAACAAGGGTGAATCTTAGAAGTGTAGGTAGGAGAAGGCAGAAGTGGCACAGTAAGGCAGGATTGCTGTTGGGGGAAACAACAGTGAGTTAAGCCAGCGGTGCAGATGCAGTATACTACCCAGCAAAATTCACAACTCCCCAGTATGTCCTCAGATGAGACCCACTACTATAAAATATGTGCCTTGAAAGGAAAAATCTTCTGGAAATGTTCTCATCTCTAAGACTTTAACCTCACTATGTTTTAATATAAATTTACATATGGGCCAGAAACACAGAGAAGAATCAGCTTCTCATCCCCAAATGGAAACTGCAGGCCATGGTAATAGAAATAGAGAAAATATTGAGATAAACTTCTACTTTTCTTCCAAGATAAAGCAAAAAATCAATCATGTTTTATTTACACTACAAGCCTGGGAGTCAAGGTATTCAAGTCCTGCTACAACTTTGGAACCAACTCGTTCAAACAAGGCAAGTTAACTTTTCCTGGATCTCAATTTCACTGTCAAATGGAAGTAATGTTATTGAAGATAATATCTGAATGGCAAGGGAATCATCAGATGAAAAGCACTGTATAAATGTAAATTACTGGGCTAGATTTCTCTGGGTCACAACTAGAGTTCTCAGTCAAGTCAGTGAAAACACCATTAGCAAAAGGTATGGCTAAAAGTTCCCTCCCTAAGGGGAAAAAGAAAAGCAATCCACTCTTCTAAAGCTTTGACTCTTTTGTAAAGACCCCCAAGAAATACTCTAGCAACATTTGGACATTTACCTTATAATTCTTTCTCTTACTTATGGTTCTAAAAGACTTAATAACATTAAAAAAATTTTTTTAAAGAATAACAATCCAGTGCCTTTCTTCCCAAGGAATTAAACTCCAACTGTCATAGGAGATTCAAAAGCAATCTGACAGGAAAGACTTCAATGTAAGACACCTTCCTGTTTTTCAAACATGCATTGTAAAGATGATTTTCTGCAAGACGAGCAAAATTTCAAGCAAAGGAGTCAAATCTATAGCACCAGGAAATACTGCAATAGAGTAAACTGTTCTCCCTCTGTGGAAAGGAAAGACATTGTTGTGTGTGGACCTCATTTTAAAATAAAATAAAACAAATAAGTCAGAGAACTCAACCAAGTAGGTGACTACAGTATGCTTCCTAAGTATATGCTGAACAATCTCATGCACATTGAGGACTGATGGGTAGGCCACCCTCTTCTCAAGACTTAGGGTCTTTCCACTTCCCTCTTTGAGGAGATCAGAAGATAGTGGCAAGTTTTAGAAAAATTTTAAGAACAATACTTTAAAATGTTTACGTCAAACACTTTTATCTTTTTTGGGGAAAGGAGACACAGAGAAACTTTTTTACAGGTACTTTCTTTCCAGTTTTGAAGATTATTTCCTCTATAGGACCCATTGTATCTTCTGAAATAAAATAAAGCCGAACAGCTCGTAATCAAGTCTAAAGTACTGCCTTGCCAATAAAACTTTCCAAGACACTCCTTAAATGAAAAAGTTTACCCATCAGTAGATCAACTTGTACCCAAAAGTAATTTGGTCTGTCCTTTCAGTGGAGTCAGTTTTATCCCACTTTCCTACAGAAGTATGATAAAACAGTTTACATGTCATAGATAAATCAATGTCCTCATCACACCTTTCTAAATTCTATAAGAGACAATCAAATTGTACATCACAGTCAAACAATCCTGCTTTCAGTACCCCCTCTCTGGCAACAACTTTTGTGAAATTGTTTGTTTTTTTTTAAACAAGCTTTCTCAGGGTCAGGAAACAGGCATTTTGCAAACATCTAGCTTCAGTTTCAACAGAATTTGTTGTGCAACACAGGTTGTATAGTAAAGAAACTGTAATTTCTTTCACATTTTTGGTGAGTTCCTGGTTACAGTCTTTTATCTTAACTAAATGACTTCACTAGTGTTGAAAGCATTCTTGCATAACTGTCTCAGACATACAAAAATCCCCTCAACTATATTTATAATAAGCCAATTTGACTATAAGGAATAATGACAAGCTTGCAGCCACTAGGATTCTTCCAGTTATATGGCAGAAGTGAGTCAAATGAGTCTCCAGCTAGACATTTCGGATCAGTATTTGGATCAAAACATTCCTACGACCCATCCCAAGGTAATCAATCACCTGACTTTGGTCAGATTGTTCATTCAACAAAAATCATGGACAGGGGCGGCTAGGTGGCATAGTGGATAAAGCACCGGCCTTGGAGTCAGGAGTACCTGGGTTCAAATCCGGTCTCAGACACTTAATAATTACCTAGCTGCGTGGCCTTGGGCAAGCCACCTAACCCCATTGCCTTGCAAAAACCTAAGAAAAAAAAAATCATGGACAACTATGAAAAATGATGAGTTCAACTGTAATCTTGACCAGAAGTAGTTTTAAAGTAATTGCTAATATTGCAATAATCCTTTATAGGAGTACAGGCTAGGGGAAATCTTATAGAAACCAGGAAATGTCAGATGGCTCCCTTAAGATAGGTATAAAATAATGGGGGAGGGGAAGGTGCCCCCCTTTTGCAAGAAGCTTCAGTTCAGTGTCTGCAAAGCAAGCAGCACAATGTGAGGTCTCAGGCTCCTGCTTCACTCACAGACAAGTGGGAAAGCAAGCAGAGTGGCTAAAAATGCAGTGTCCTCCTCCTCTTCCTCTTCCTCCTCCTCCTCCTCCTCCTCCAAGGATGTCACAAAAAGGGGAGACTATCTGTTATGCTAGTGAATAAATCACTGCTACCAAAGAGAATCATTTCCAAAGCCAGGGGAATGACTTGATCCTCTCCTCCCACAGATAGCCACAAGCAACAGGGAATAAGGCTACATTATTAGGCTGGCTGTCCTGGCCTCTCCCACAGAGAATTACTGATGGATTTCTTGGGGAAAAAACTCAGGGTTATACAAATGAAAAACTAGACTAAAAAGGAAGGGGAGAGAGTTTCATTTTGATGCTGTTTCAGAAAGCTTTGTCTAGGTCATTTTGAAACCTGGACAAGGAATCTCTCCCTTGCTATGTATGCAGCTTTAAAGATTTAGTTTGATGGCCAAGGGCTCCTTTGTCTTTGTGGGAGCATTCTATAATCTTGCACAAGCAGACTAGTCAGACTTGCTGAATGCTCAGGGCTGGTAAACAGACAATTGCTTCCTGCTCCCTCCAGTCTGAAGAGATTACAGTAGGCACTGTATTTCTAACATATACAATTCTTACTTGACTTGAAGCACCCTCCAATATCACTTGGCAGACAGCCTCTGTATAAAAAGTAGTCCTTTCCTCCTGGATTCCCTTCCCCTGCTCTTCCATAGGGGAAGGATGTAAAGCTGGGAAAGTTTGAGGAATAACTTTGAGAGGAGGATACTGCATTTTTCAAAGAGACAAACACAAATATTACAGACACACACAAATGAAAAACTTACCTCCTGCAAAGTCAGAGACCAACTACTGTTTTCAATCATAGGTACAAAAATAATGGAAAAAAGGATATCCAAGGAAATTTAAGTGCCTACTAATGAAATTAGGAAACAGCAACAACAAAAGAGACACTTGTTAATTCTAGTTTGTTAATTTTTTTCCCCTTAGAGCCTTCTCTATGACAGCAAACATTTGGTGAAAGAAAGCTGACTTGAGAAAGCCAGTGGGCAAGTCCCAACTCAGGAAGACCGATAAACTAAAACTCCACCCTCTCCATGATGCTATTCTCAGCTTGCATGACGGATGAATATGTTTGTACATAAGATGATTAGTAGTCATGGTGTAAGTTGTTTCCACTGCTGTCATGAAAGTTGGGTGGGACTCATTTATATGTACAGTGTCAGAAACCTTACAAAATAGCTAATCTTCAGGCAACAGAGGGAGATCTCAGTGCACAAAGAGCTGCTTGGCAATGAGGGGGGAAAAAAGCAAAAAATTTTTTCAGATTCCATTTGTGTCTGTCTGTGAGCTAAGGTCTGGATGAGGCAGAACAAGGAATTATATAGTTCCAGGAGGAGAAACTTGAGAACTGTTCACTGGCAACCAAAAGAAAATGTGGTAAGGTTTAAAGGGGGGAAAATATCATGTAGAGGAATGAGGTTTTAGAAACCCAACTCTGTTTTGGGTGTGTTGTCTGCTGCTATGATGAATTCTTGGCATGTAGATTTAAGTGACTTAAGGGTCAGGAAAAATGCTTCTCTAAACAAGAAGCACAATTTTATTAGCAAGTATATACTCAGCTAGCAAACATTTCCTTTCTGTATATCTCACTCTTGAAAAAAATAAGTAACCAAAAATATTGACATTTTGAGCTGACAATCTCAAGGCACACAAGGACAAATGTACTCAGATGACATATTTTAAAATTCTACACAATCTGAGAAACGAAGACTTAAAAATAACAAGTTTTCATCTTTGAAGCCTCAATCTAAGACCATATGTGGTAATTTCCTCCCTTTCTTTGCCATATTCCCTAAGGAGAATCTCTGACATTGAATTTGAACAACAGTTTCTGATCGTTTAAAAATCTCAACAATAAAATTAAATGACAGTTGGCAACCCAGACTGAATTTTTTCCCCCTCATCTCAAGGCCATCTTTGAAAATACCAGCTGATACTCCATCATGAAAATGAGATTAAAATAAAATAAACAAATTTCATAGGTGTTACAGAGAAACCTGTCAGCGTGATACAAATTTCTCTCTGATACTACAACAACAATGAACTATTTATACCAAAGATAGATTAATTCTGAATCATGTCTTTCTTCAAATGACAGGGGACACATCACCTAAATGACACTATTACTTTTATACTAAATCAGCTGACAGTGTTTCAAGTGTAGACATGAACTGGAACACCTAATCTTTAGTTAAGGTCTTCAGAGACTTTATATGATTTAAACTTGGCATTTCCTCTGCTTGCAAAAACACTCAAATTCATTAAGTTCTTTAATATCAAAGGGAATTTGTATCAGCTTTAGAGGATTTATTATAAATTTTTACTTTGGAAAGGTAAGATCTTAGGGTGTAGTACAGTGAGGACAGTAATGAATTTGGAATCAGTTATTAAACTGGATTCAGATTCCAGGTTAATGGGACCTGGGGCATGCCAGCTCACCTTTATGGGCCTCTCAACATGATGGGACTAGACTTAATCTCTAAGGCCCAGATTGAAGTCCCATGTTCCTAGGGAAAAAATGTAGTAAAGCAAGAAGCAAAGTGGATCAGGAGTCTGGAGACCAGAGTTCTAGTCCCAAGTCACAGTGAATTCACTGTGGTAACCTCTCTGGGTCTTAGTTTTTTCATCTGAAAAATGAATGACTTCTAAGGCTTTAAATCTATGGTCCTTACATAGAATTTTATATTCTAGAAATATTCTTTTTATCTATCGTTATCCATTTCAAAGATAACATTTTACAGCAGAAACATTTTTCAAAAGCTAATAGTTTTTTCTGTGGTATGTTAGAATAATATGAATTTATATCCTTTTGCTGAAGAAAACTCTTATGTCTTTTATCTTAACCTCACTGTTTTGGGAAGGGTCTCAACTAGGTTAAAAGGAACAGGCGGAGCAGTTATTTCTAAAGTATGGCATTTAATATCAAACCTTTTCCCTCTTCAGTGGGCAAGACAAAAGGTAATATATAAATTCTTTAAGTGATCCAGTTAATGATAAGCAAAGAAAGGGACAACACAAAAGCATTTAATCTATTCCTCAAACTCCTTATATTCTTGCATGAACAAGACCCAATAAAATAGTTTGAAGATCAAAGTTATTTTAGTGAAAACAATAAAAAAAACTAGCAAATGTGGGGAGATTTTTTCAGTAAGTTCAAAATATAATAGCCACCATTTTTCTGTCAATTCATTCAATTATGAGAATAATTTTAAAATATATTAATAAAATGTAACCAGCCTCAGAAAACAAACCGAAACACAAATTAAACCATTTGTTCTTTAGTTTGTTTATATTATACATGAAAATAAGGCTTCATTTAGAAATTAAAACTACCCATGCCAAAAAAAAAAGACCTACCCTACCCACATAACAATTTAAAAGTATTATGAATTCTTATAACCTTTCATAGTTTTCCTATCTAGATCAGAAAATAAATTACAGTTTTTTATACTTTGGGGGGTTCAAACAATTTAATTAATCAACTAGATTCTTCAAGGCTTACTTCTCATTTGTGTAAGCAGTTCTTTAATTAGACAAGAAATCAAAACATCTTCTGGAAGCAAGTTAATTTGGCTTTTTAAAGTTCTTTATGTAGGACAGAGGCCTCAACAATTTATAAGATTCTTGAAACAAAACATATCCATTCTTTAGAAGATGAACTATGAACCAATAGTCACAACTCAGGGACCAAATTATCAATACATCAGTGTCATTAGATGCACTTAAACAAAAGTTAAAATGAAGCATGGTATTAATATTTCTTAACATTTGAGCAGTTAGTCGACATTTTATTCCATTTGTAATCAGTAAATTCCTTCCTAACCTAAATACTAGTTTGCACAAGAGAGCACTTCAGTAAACTGGCAAGGAATGAATGACATTTGATAGTTAATATTCTATATTTTTCAGGCTTCAGTGATTTTCTTTCTCCCTCTGAATATTATTAGTTCAATGTGAAAAAGAACAAGAAAATCCTACTGACTATAAGCTATCACTATCAAGAGTATCATATGCAGACATGTATAAAACCAAAGGCAGTCAGAATTTTAAATCAAATCTCAAAACAGACAGGACTCAATATGAAGAAAACAAACAATAGTCCGGGCACATTGGGCATTCACTAAAACTCCTTAGTAGTATTCAAAGTAAATTCCTCTCACATAAGATTGTGCAGATTTGGGTGGGGCTTCTGAAAGAAGTGTTATTTTCAGTGAAGAGCTATAGTCTAGAAAGTTTTACTTTAGAGTCCTCAGATTTAAAATGCTATTTTATCCACTATCACATAGTTTTTGCATTTAGATGATGTTGAGGAGTGGCCAAAAGGTGAACTCTGATCTAAATGAGACCTAACCCATATAAATATATTCAGGCCTAATTTGGCTACCACATAGACTCCCTAAAAAGAAATCCAAAGGAAAGCTGAGCAGAATCATCTCATCATTACTCGCTTCTATATATTTCTAGAGATCCAAGTCCATTTCTGGGGCAGCTCCACCAGTATCTGCAACCTTCTTTAACCCTCTGCACCACACCTCCCATTTTCTTTTCCCTTCCTCATCGCACACCAAGATGCAGGTGAATCATTGTCAGAATGGTATGAAGTGTATTATATTTCAATTTGGGAATAATTTCAGGTTGGTACATTGCAGGTGTGCCCATCACACCAACCTTCCCCCATGCCATGTGAAAAAATGGGCTGAAAAGTAAAGTGATGATTTATGAGGAAGGTAAGGCCTCTATACAATTGCTTCATTTTCTTCCAAACCGCCACCTTTAAGGACCTAAATTAACTTCCCAGTTACTGTTTAGCCAACTATATTCCAAGGTTCACATCTAGCTAGGTATTATAAAACTCTGAGTGGGAGGATTTTAATTTTAGATTTTATACTACATATATATATATATATATATATATATATATATATATATATATAGGAGACACTGATTGGCACTAATCAAGAGTCTTCACAATTCAGTTATGACACTGATGATTGAATATTTCTAAACAATATGGTAGTTTGGAAGATCATTACTTTTGATTAATTAAGAAATATACACATTACTACTGCTATCTTCAAAGTGTAATATGGTTGGGTATAAAAACACTTTAGAAGGTCTGACATCTATATATGTTTCAGAGATTTTCCTTAGCCTAGTAACCTATAAAAATGTTAAGTGAGTATTTTGAAAAATCCACCAGAGAAACATAGAAATAAATGACTAAAATCTGTGACCCAGAGTTCATCACATATAGCCAGAAACCAAGTATTTTTTCAACTTTAAAAACAGTATTTATCTTTGGAGAAAAAAAAGCAAACTAAAAAAGGCAATTTTACTTCTACCTTTCAAATATAAATACTTACTGGCAAATTATTTTGCTCATATTAAAAAATTAAAATTAACATTTAAATTCCCAGAGCTTCTAGAATGATTTCAAACAATGATGAAAATAATCATTGACATTTATAAAGTGCTTTAAGGTTTGCAAAGTCTTTTATACCCATTACTTTATTTAATGTCCTCAACAATCCAGGAAGCTAGATGCTGCAGGTATTATTTCCATTTTACAGATGGAAGAAACTGAGGGTCAGACACTGACTCTTCTACTACATCAATTGTTTTTTCACACTTCTAGGTCACACTGTTCAATATAGTTTTGACTTATGTTTCTTCCCTGTTTCTTAGGTCTATATTTGAAGACAGAAGATTTAAGTTCAAATTCCAGCTCTGCTATATAAATCACCTTTAGACCTTGAGCAAATATGTAAAGTCTTTAGGTTGTGGTTTCTGTATCTGTATAATGGGAAAGTATTGACTTGGTAAGTCTCTATACTTGCAGGACCACATTCATTATGGAAAACTGAAGATCCAATCTATTACCATCTTCATTTCAGAAATACCACCTCTGAACTTTCTCTAAATTAGCAAATCAATTATGATGCCTGAAGATTCTGAAATAAGTTACTTTTGAATATTCCTGTTGTGTTAGCAAAGTCATTCTAGAGGCAAAGAAAATGAAAACAAGGATAGAGGGTGAGCAACAAGGAAGAAGTTTGATGAGTGATTGGTGCCATCAGTTTCTAGAAATCCAGTAACACAGGGAAGACACCCATGGTGAAACTAAGAGGAGTAACCTCATGACTTTATCTTCCTTTAATGGCATAGGGGCCAGCCTGGAAAGAAAGAGAAAAGGCTCCCCACTGTGGTGAAATGGAAGTCATGCATGTTAGAAGGATGCTTTGGAAGGATCGGATGATCGGAACACCAGCAATGCTCTGACCTACACAGAGATGGCACCTCAGCGCCAGGTGGGATGCAAATGGGGGTATAGCTATAAGCTTTGGTATCTGCATTCAGACTTTGGTGACACTCTGTATAATAGGAGAAACTATGAAGCAAACCTCAGCCTAAAATTCCATTTGGAAATTGAAGTGCTGTTAAAATGTCTGATAAACCCAAAGATGTTTCCATTGTAGAAAAGGAACTTTGTAAAGCTTCCCTTATCCAACAGTGAGGCCAACACCTAGGAGCAGTGTATTTGCAAATGCCCCATGGCAATCACTAAGGGGATGATGTGGTAGAAGATGGTCAGAAGATGGTTTGATCCTGAACCTGCAGGTTGTGGGCAGATGTCACCAGTAAAGCTGTAATTTTTATGTTTGTGGAAATAAATGTCGTGAGAAACACCATTAATCTGCTTTATACACCTTTGAGGTTTTATTCTTCTCCCCGAAGGGTGAATGCTGATCATTAACATTTGCTACAGACAGTGGGGAGATAAGTACATCCTTATGTCAGTCTTGACACAGTTCACCTTCTAAAAAGTCTTTGGGGAAGGAACCGCACACAGCTAAAAACAGTATCTGTAATCTCCTCCTTTCTTATTCTGTAAGTAGTTGGGAGCCACTTTTTCTCTCTCTCTGTCTCCCCCTTTCTCTGTCAGCGTCTCATGTGGAATCCCAGTATAAATGCAACAGCGGGAGTTACCTACAAACATACAAACTGAAAGAAAAGAAATATTATGTTTGGCTACTCTGAGGTTCCCATGGAAATGGGGGGGTAAAATGAAAACATCCCTATCAATGAAGCATTCCTGGAGGGTCTCCATAGCATCCATAACATAAAGAAAAGAAGGAGCCTGGATCCTAGACCCACCACCACCACCACCACCACAAACACCACCACCACCACCACCACCACCATTTGATATGGGGAACATTACTTGAAAAGAATTTTCCCACACTGCCCATACCTTGTATCTGTCCATAGGGTCTTCCTGCTGCAGCTGACTCTCTCGCATGGTTTGATATTCTTTTTCATATTTCTTCAACTTCTTAGTAGGGACCTAAAGAATGGAGGGAAAGCACATTATAAGAAGATCTAGAAAAGATCTGATAACATACTCCCTGGTGGATAAGAAACTTAGAGAACCATTAAGCACTTCCCACAAAAGCATGTTTGATATAAAATCTGAAACACAGCTGGCAACCCCAAATTTTCTATATTTTCATAACAATACATTTAATAATGTGAACAATAATTCTGCTTATCATGATGTCATAATCATTAATGCATAATCTATCACTGTTATTGTAACTTAAGGCTAGGCAAGGAATATAAAAAAATAAAATTTATTTTCTATGTCCTAATGTTAAATTTCTTTTTAGGACAAAAGATGCAACATGAAGAAATTACTTAACTGAATAATAATAGAATTCTACTTGGCTTTCCCACCAAACCTTTTAGCCTTTCCCCTTAAATGGAATAGAAAGGAAAAAGGATAAGGAGACTAGATTTGTGGGGAAGGGAAGAATATTTAAATAACCTCCACAATGTGCCAGACACTATGCTAAGGACTTTTACAAATATCTCACTTCTTACAAGAACCCTGAGAAGGGGCTATAACGATTCCCATTTTACAGTTGGAGAAACTGAGGCCAACAGAAGTGAAATGACTTGCAAAGGGTATCCAAGCTAGTAAGGATCTGAGGATGGATTTGAGCCCAGGTCTTCCTGACTCCAGGCCCAGTTCTCTAAACTCCTGTCACTTTCCACCACTTCCCACCACTGAATAAAAAAAGGGACTGAAGTCTATCAGCCTAGAATTGTGTATTAAGCACCTATTATGTGCTAGACTTTTGCAAATATTGTCTCATTTGATCCTCATAACAGCCTTGGGAGGGAGGATGTTATTATTACTCTCCCCTCCCATTTTACACATGAGAAAACTGAGGCAAACAGAGGTGATATTACTTGTCCAGGGTCAAACAGTTAGAAAGGTGGAAATTTGAAATCAGGTCTTTTTGACTCCAAGAGCAGTGCTCTTGTCCAGTATGCCATCAGCAGAATTGGTATAAAAAGGGCCCTTCTGAGTAAAGAAATTCCTACCAATAAAGGTTGGCACCTCTGTAACTTATAATCTCAGGAATGCCTGGAATACTTGCCCAGAGTCATCTGGCTGATCCATGCCAGAGGGGGGGACTCAATTCAAAATTCTGCTTTCTGATATCAGGTATCTGCTTATAAAGCCATTCTATCTCTCCTATATCAGACAGCAAACCCTAAAGTTTGCCAGAGTAAAATGCCCAAAACTGAAGCAGAACTGAATCAGGGTACTTTCAGTGAGGAGTGATGCCTCACTCTGTTTTTTCCCCTTTTCTGAAAAACTCTTCAAAGAAACTTTCTCCAACCTCCTCTGCTATTCTCTCATAATTCTTGCAGATGTTAGAAAAATCTGTTCTAATATGAAATCTAAATAGCAAAAAATTTCCACCACATTTTTTTTCTATTCTCTATAAAAGAGCCCTGTTATTATAGCTTTTCCCTGGTAGAGATTAATTATTCATGCTTCCATCTTAAGTTCCCATGTTAAGAGACAGTGATAAGGATCACTTGACTGGTTGGTGCTCTGCTAAATTCAGGATGTCTTTCTTGTTGATAAAGACTGTGTCAGAAACTTCTCAGTGTCCTAACACAGTTCCCAGCACACTAGCCAATCAATACACATTTCCCTGGATGTCAGTTATGGAATCATTTGTGGCTGCTTTTAAAATGTCATTTAATCCAACCATCTCATCTCATTAGTGTCAGAGAATGGCAAGAAGTGAGAATGAATGGAAAAAGGAGTCTACTGCTTGCTAGGGGTTAGGTGCATTGTCACTTAAATGAGGAGCCTTTGGTTTGTTTCTAAACTCCATGGAAACTGGGTATCGAAGTTGCTAAATTAAAAATGACGATGTCATTTGTGGTTCCTCTTCTTCTTTCCCCTTCCCCACTTCTGTCCTTTCCAACAAGGGATATCCTCTTGGAATCCTGGGAGACCTGTACAATGCCTGCTTCTGATCAGTGAGGAAATTTTTCTACCTTACTTGATTAAATGGGACAGCCTGCAACAATTCATTTCAATTGAATTCAATTTCTGTTAGATGCGAGAAATTGTGGAGCTGTGTTGGGGCTGAGAATAGTAGGATAAGAAATGACATAATTCTTACCCTTAAAATTAACAATCTAATAGAGCGGATGTTGGGGAAGGTAGAAAAGAAAGAAGGGAGAAGGAACTAGGAAGAGGGACAGATAAGTAAGATGGGATTAGTATAATAGGGACATAAAAAAAAGATGCTCAAGAAAAATAGATGAGGGGATGGCTGGCTTTCAACTGGGGGATTGATCAGGAAAAATTTAGACTAAGCTGAGACTAAAAAAGATGAATAAGATTTTAACAGGCAGAGATGAATATATAACATTATCCCAAGCATGGGGGAAAGCTTAAGAGAAATTCAGTCAGAGAATGCAGAAGACTGGGGAACACTTCTAATATAGATGGAATAAAGAAAGCAGGAAATGGAATAAAATGGCATAAGGCCAGAAAGGTGGCTTAAAGGCATTACAAAGTCAAGTAAATACAAAGTCAAAGAATTTTGATTTTATGCTACAGCAAAGGTCATGGGATATTTGGGGGGGGGGGCAAGGCAGTGGGGTTAAGTGACTTGCCCAAGGTCACACCGCTAGGCAAATACTATGGTCTAAGGTCACATTTGAACTCAGGTCCTCCTGACTTCAGAGCTAGTGCTCTATCCACTGCACCACCTAGCTGCCCCTGGTCATGGGATATTTTTGAAAAAGGCAATGACACTTGGTAAAGCTAGGTGGCACAGTGGAATCAAGACAACCTGAGTTCAAATATGATCTCAGACACTTAATAATTATCTAGCTGTGTGTCCTTTGGCAAGTTATTCAAGCTCCCATTGCCTTAAACAAAAATAAAAATTAAAAAAAAATGACACTGTCAGCTGACCTATGGCACTGATTAATTTTACCTTAAATCACAATAGGAAAATCACAGTAAGAAGGAATCAAAACACTGAATTAACTACTGTACCTCTTTGATACATATAACTGTAGCAACTTAGAGGTTGATTACCTGAACTACAACTACCCTTTTCTGTTACATTTTCTTACTAGTGGTACAAAATGTTGTTTTATTTCATGTTTTCCAATTTTTACTTTTTTTTGGCCAACAAATCAATAGTCAACCACATTAATCAACCACAATATAGTTAGAGGGAAAAAGTCATAGAGGGTACAAATGGCTAGTGATTGTGTTTTCAAAGGGGTTGCTAAATTTCATAGCAATTGTTGAAGATTTCTAATTGGTCATGAGACACTAACACTTTATTTTCAATCTCATGAGGCCATTAACAGCCCAGCTGTGACCAGCTGCAGTGAAACAGAGAAGAAAGAACCAACTGCTAATTGTAGAACCTAACAGGCAAAAAAATAAGGAAGCAGATATAAACATCATAAGCTCTGTAAAAACACTATTTTATGCAACTATTTTTAGAACTAGCAGTCTCAGTTCTCTATAGGGATTCTTCTTTGTACATATATTAAAACATACTAAAGCTGATAAAAAGAGATGTGCAAATGAATGGAAAAAATAACTGTACTGAAAAACTGGACTGAGATACAGTCTCCTGACTATCCCTGGGGCCAAGAAGCAAATATCTAAAGATGCTAAGTGGGGTAAGGTCTTTTGGACAAGCCTCCCAAATAGAACCAGTAAGCTCTCCTGTCTAACTGTTTTATCTAGTTCATATAAAGACTTTTTCTAAAAATCTAAAGATCAACCATCATCACAATTCCTGTGATTTAAGTTCATAGAAAAAGTCAATTCATTCTGTTGTTTATGCTAAGAGTTAAATTTCAAAATGAAAATTTTAATGAAATCCACCAAACACCTTTCTTTCCCATCTGACCAGGAGTCTAGGTTGTTTGGCTTGATCTTACGTAGGGAAACACAGCAGGTTCCCTGAACAGTATGTTGCTAGGATACCTTCCAAGCTTATTTATCTTGTACCTATGGTGTGATGTCAAGTATCTACCTGTGATTGGCACAAAATGAAAGGGAGAAAAAAGATAGGGGAAGAAAGTAAGGGGTAATGGTTTAGGACCATTGTTATTTATGAACTAATGAAAGAAAACACAAAGAGTGTTGCCATTTAACAAACTTCATTTCAGAGAGGAACTGGTTATTTTTGGCAATAGAACACGGAGAGGTGGAAATTTTCCTATCAGTAAAAGGTTAAAGGATTTAAGTGGGGGTGGGAGAGAAAATCATATCCAATTGTTAAAAAAACCGTAAGAAAACTCTTTAAGTATGCACTTCTAATGAAAAGAACAGCATGTCTCTACTTAGAACTATTGGGTATGTCATAAAACAACCTATTATCTCAATGTGGTGCATGGATATTCCTCCCTTTAGTAAAAATTACCTTAATGTCATTCTAAACTTAAGAAATTCATTAACCTAATCACCAATTTACTTGAAAGAATCACAGTTCACAGACATTAATCATTTTAGGGTCCTATATCAGCGCTCACTACTACCTACCTTATCTATTACTGACATTAAGTGGAGAGAAGAGCTATTGCATTCATTATAGATAACCTTGAAAAATTATGTAATACCCACCATAAAAATAATACTTTATGATAATTATAGCTAATACTTGGTGTTTTAAGCTTTGTAAAACATTTGCCATACCATTCTCATTTGACTTATATAAAATCACATGAAAAAATGCTCCAAATCATTATTGATTAGAGAAATGCAAATTAAAACAACAATGAGATATCATCTCACACATATCAGATTGACCAAGATGAGAATAAGGGAAAATGATCAATGTTGGAGAGGCTGTGGGAGGATTGGGACATTAATGCATTGCTGGTGGACTTGTGAACGGATCCAACCATTATGGAGAACAGTATGGAATTATGCCCAAAGAGCAATATAACTGTTCATTCCCTTTGACCTAGCAATTCTAATTCTATACCTATATCCAGAAGAAATCATAAAAAAATGGGAAAAGTCCCACAAGTTCCAAAATATTCTTAGTTCTTTGTAGTGGCAAAGAACTGGAAATTGAGAGGATGCCCATCAATTGAGGAATGGCTAAACAAGTTATGGTACATGAATACTATGGAACATTACTGTTCTTTAAGAAACCACAAATGAATCCGGCCTCAGACACTTACTAATTACCTAGCTGTGTGGCCTTGGGCAAGCTACTTAACCCCATTGCCTTGCAAAAACCTAAAAACTAAAACAAAAATTAAAAAAAAAAACCATAAATGGTCAGACTCTAGAGAAGCATGCAATGAGTTATAGAATCTGATGCTAAGTGAAGGGAGCAGAACACCAACAAAACAATGTACACATTAACCACACTGTGAGATGATCAATCTCTCTGCAGGTCAAAAAGCTAGGATAACCATATTAGTACAGCTATTGACAATATTATCCCCATCCAGAGGAAGAAAAACAAAACAAAACAAAACAAACAAACAAACCCTTCAGAATTTTATTGACAATATTATCCCCATCCAGAGGAAGAAAAACAAAACAAAATAAAACAAACAAACAAACCCTTCAGAATTTAATGAACACTTTACAAAAATTATCTCTTATGTATCTCTTTCCCTTAATCCTAATTTCCTCATATTGAAAAATGACTAATCTGTAAACATGTTTATGAAAAAATATGTATAAATAGTGCTAAACTGACTGCTCACTGCTGAGGGAGAGGGGTGGGAAGGGAGGGTGGAAGGAAATTTTGTAACTTAAAAATATGCATGTGCATATGTCTGAAAAAATAAATAAATAAAAAACAGAACCCACGGACTTGAAAAAATTTGCAATATTGTAGGCACCTAATAAATGCTTACTGATTGATATATCAAAATCTGCACATATTTTGCCTCCAGTAGGGATTCTATAGAAAATTTAAACATACAACTTTTCCTATAAGAAAGTTAGAAATAATTTCTTACTCTTTTTTTCTTGAACAAAAATGTACTTTCCAAATGTCAAACTGCTTAAGGTGGCAGGGAAAAGAGTAGAGACAAGAGGGTCTAACAATTCAGTTCCATTCAACTTATCTAAAATTTTTAAGTTATCTATTGGGTGCTACGTTCTCTTATAAGTGTTGATGATACAAAATAAAAATGAGAACACTTCTCCGAAAAAAGCTGATGTTCTTCTCAGGGAAAATGAACATATACAAAGACAAAATAAATACCTAAGTGTGAGGCATTCTCACACTTATGTGGATGTCGTAGGGACAGCAAGGAAGATGAGCCCAGATGCCCAGAGACAGAAGGAAGGAAGGAGAACATTCTAGTCATAGGCATTAAGGTGGGACATAGAATGTAACCTACAGGGAATTAAAAAAGCCAATTTATCTGAAATGGAGACCACTTCTGGGCAATAACTCTGGAAGGAGAGACTGGAGCTAGAGTCTGAATATAATATGTTTAGAGATGCCAATCACTCACATGCTCACTCAATATTAAGCAGGATATGAAAAGGACTGAACCAAATCCTCCCTTCTTCCTAAAATGGATATTACTATCAAGGGCAGCATCATCATCCTCCCAGTCACCCAGGCTCACAACCTAAGAGTCATCCTTGATCCTTCACTTTTTCTCCCTCCTCAGAGCCACTGTATTTCCAAGGTCTGTCAAGTTTACGTTTGTAATATTACTTATACATACATCCTTCTCTCCTCTGAAACTGCAACCCCTCAGGTGTACTTTATTATCTCTCTTTGACCTCTTCAATCATATTTAGGTTGATCTTCTCACCTCCTATCTCTCCCCCAGTCCAGCCCATCCTCTATTCTGCTTTCAAAAGAAACATACTCTAGTGAAAATCTGACTATTCTACCTCCCTCCTGCTCACTAAATACCAGTCACTTCCTATTTCCTCCAGGATTAACCATAATATCCTTTGTTTGGAATTCAAAGCCCTTCAAAATCTAGTCCATTTTTCAACCTCATTACCTTTTTTTAAAAAAAAAACTTCATTCTTTTTTCCATATATTCTTCAAACTATTAACACTAGTCTCCTTATTGTGCCTTGGACACAACATTCCATCTCCTGCCTGGATATTTTCTCTTAGTCCCCCATGCCTGGAATGCCCTCCCTCCGCATCTCTATCTCTTAGCTTCCTGCAAGTCTAATCTACAATTTTACCACTTGCAAGAAGCTTTTCCCTTCCCCCTGTTGATTTCTCCAATTTATCCTCAATAAATATAATTTTTTTTGTACATTTTTAAGGTTTTTTGGGGGGTTTTTTGCAAGGCAATGGGATTAAGTGGTTTGCCCAAGGCCACACAGCTAGGTAATTATTAACTGTCTGAGACCGGATTTGAACCCAGGTACTCTTGACTCCAGGGCTGGTGCTCTACCTACTACGCCACCTATCTGCCTCCCCTGTACATTTTTGATACATCTTTTCTTTAGTCTGTGAACAAAGAATACTTTTGCTTTTCTTTATATTGCTATAGCTTTATATTGCTAGTGCTCAGCAGAGAGTAGAATTTCATAAAGGCTTTGCTTGCTGTTGTTGTCTTGCCAAAGAAATATTATGTTAAATTAAAGTACATGTTCTTATCTCATACAGTCACTGCTGCTCTGCAGACTTCCCTTAGCATAACTTTCTTGCATTTCCACTAATATGAGATTCCATTTTAAAGAATGATTCCCCTTCTTTTGGCTAATTGAGAGTTGGTTTAGCACTACTTTTCTACTGGTAATCTTTGTGGTTTTGTACCCATTTTTTTTTAATCTCAAAGCATTTCTGAGACAACTGGTTTGTAATTGAACTGCATATACTAAACAATTAGTCATTAATGATGGCAGAAGATTAACAAAAGATTGTTAAAAATTTGGAGAAAAAACAATATGTGACCATGTAACAGACATATCTATAATTTTCCTGTGTTCAAATTTAAATCTGTGTTTGTATATTGTGTATGTGCATACTTATACACACACACACACACACACACACACATATACATAAAGGGTTCCCTTTTCAGCTTCAATTGATATAATCTCAGAAGGCCCAGCATGTAATCAAAATGTATTATTGAGGAATTAAGCTGACTGTCATGCAATTACATCTTGATTCCTTTATAAGATGCAAATATAAGATGCAAAGTGAAGGGGGCAACATGATTGGCTGTGAAAACAAACTAGTCATATCTCTGGGGGCTTTAAATAGTTAAAGCCTTTATGTTTTTTGATTCAATCAAACATCAGAACAGTTTAAATTCAAGAGTGGGAGAAATTGCATGTGGGAGCAGCTTGTGGAAAAGATCCTTTCAGAGAGAGGGAGAAGGATTTCTCTTTTATTCTCCAGCCCCCCACAATCAGCCATGCAGCTTTGAAAGAACCAGTATGAGAAAACTTTGATTAGGAAGCAGAGAAAAACATGTCAGAAACACATGGATACAGAGAGGTAATCACCTGTTGGAAGAAGCAGCTTCAAAGAGCATTTGAGAGTTGTTCTATAGAGAGGAGCAGATAAAAAGGAACCCAGGCAAATAACAACTTCTTGTATCACAAAGCTTTGAAACTTTTTTTTTACTGTAATCTCTTAGTAAATGCCTTTGTTAAGAGTTAATTACATCTACTGGCTGATTATTAATGAGAAGAGCATTAATGGGGGCTCTTGAGATACAGTAGTAGGAATGCAGTCCAGAAGATTTATCTCTAGAACTTAAGAGTAGCAGCCACTATTCCATGGTGCACACTAACTGTCAAGTGTGTGCAAAGTTGGCAGAATACCCATACAGGGGATGCTACAAATCATTCTTGACTAATAGTCAAATAAAAGCATATTGTTTTACTTCTGTGTAAAGAGCATACTGTTAGGTATTGGGGGAAGTATGAGTTTTATATAAGACATGATCTTTATTCCTGAAGAACTGACAATCTAGGAGTAACTAGGTGGCACAGCGCTTAGAGCACTGGCCCTGGAGTCAGGAGTACCTGAATTCAAATCCTGCCTCAGACACTTAATAATTACCTAGCTGCGTGGCCTTGGGCAAGCCACTTAACCCCATTGACTTGCAAAAACCTTAAAAAAAAAAGAATTGACAATCTATTGGGGAGGGGATTAAGATTCAGAAATAACTAAAATACACATTATTATATGATAAATACATTGTTGTTCTTGTTCAGTTGTTTTTTCAGTTATGTCTGATTCTTTCTTCATGACCACATGTAGGGTTTTCTTGGTAAAGACACCAAAATAGTCTGCCAATTCCTTCTCTAAATCATTTTACAGTTGAGGAAACTGGGGCAAATGGAGTTAAATGATTTACCCAGGGTTACACAACCAGTAAGTGTCTGAGGTCGCAATTGAACTCAAGTCTTTCTGACTCGAGGCCTAGTGTTCTATCCACTGAGCCACCTAGATGCCCTGAAAAATATAAAAAATAAAGTGCTATATGAGGTGTGAAGGAAACATTATCAGCTGAGAGGTTGATATCTGAGGTAGATGTTAAAGAATGAGGTAGGATTTCAGAGACAAAGAGGAAGAAAGAGGATATTCAAGGCAGAGGCTGCTAGGAGAATAAAGGCACAAAATCAGGGAAGTTCAGGGTATGTTCAGGGTTTGTAGTCCAGTGTGGACGAAGGATACAAAGTGTGGAAAATAGTATTTAAAGATAAGGCTGAAAAGGCAGAATGGTCCCAGATTATTGAAGGTCCTGAGTATCAGGTAAAGATGTTTGAATCTTTTTTTTAAAAGGCAACAGGAAGCCACTGAAAATTTTAGGATAGAGGAGAGATATAATCAGGTCCTTGAAAAATGAGTTCATTTCTCAGTTATTCCTCTCCAGAATCATAAAAATAAATAAGATTTGAAATCATGATAGATTTAAGCTGATTTGGTCTTTGGTGTATCTCTTCCTTCTGAATATGTTTATAAGGATTGTATACATTTGATAAAATACTAATATACATTAATTTATTAATTCACATTAACTTGAAAATTTGTAGATCTGCATTCTTCTTTATTTCATTTCTCTAGCTTTTAAACTACTTAGACCTGGTGGCTTATAGGCTCATTACAGACTTTAGGATCCATTCATAAATTATGGCATTGTGTTAGTCACTTTTCAATCTTCATGGCTTGGCCCAGAAGGTAGCAGGCTCATAAAAGCGTCTGCAGTAGCTTCTGCAATTCCAATTTCTACTTTGTTGAGCAAGATATGATAGAAGTTGTCTGGTCCTGGTGCTGGCTCAATGTGAAAAGTTTTTTGTAGTTTATAAAACCTGCCTTTCTGTTCATCTCCTAATATAATAAATTTTGTCTCAGACTTGTTCTCAGACAGAACTTTTCATATCTGGCATGATTCTCATATGTAACTGAGTGACATAAAATAACACCAAAATGTTACTGTGTATAGATATATCTATATACATACACACACACACACACACACACACACACACACACACACACACACACACACATATATATAAACATAGGTTTATCTAGGTATATATTTTCTTCTAAAGAAAAATTAAGACTTTCACTGGGTTTGTAATGATGATGCACAGGGAAACACAACAAGGTACTGTTTCATTTGGTGGGCAGATTATTAGCATTAGGTTTTATAACTTGATAGCTATCAAACTTTTTTTGCAGGTATATATTTTTAATTCATATAGCATACGATGTACTTTATATATGTGACCTTGGTGTGAATGACTTGAAATTCAAGTATTCCAAATATCTCTTTAAAATATGTGGTCTGGGGCAGCTAGGTGGCACAGTGGATAGAGCACCAGCCTTGGAGTCAGGAGTACCTGGGTTCAAATCCGACCTCAGACAACTTAATAATTACCAAGCCATGTGGCCTTGGGCAAGTCACTTAACCCCATTGCCTTGAAAAATCTAAAAAAAAAATTAAAATAATAAAATAAAATATGTGATCAAAGGATCCAAAGGATAAGGACATGGCAAGTCATGAGGAGATAGGAGGGTACACTGGAAAAGGAAGAATATGTGTATATAGTTCTGATCTTACAAAGGGAAACGTCATTAGCAGCCTGGAAGATTTTGACTATCAGAGGTGGTTAGTAAGATAATTTTACCTCTATTTCAGCTGATGGTTTTATTAGGTTTTAAATGAATAGATACTAGGATCTTAGAGCTACCCTCTAATAGAGGTATACTTTTTTCTACCTCAGCTTTTAATATTCTAGTTTTAAGGCTTTCATTTTTAGATATAGATGGAATCCCTCCTTCCTACTATTTAAGAATATAAGCAGGGCCACTCAAATCCTTTAGGGATGACATTCTTTCCTTTTTATCTGGGTAGCATTAGTATCTGACACAGCATCTTGCATGTAGCAGGTATTTAAGAAATCTTGGCAGAATTAAATTGTCCAGAAATAGCCTTGGGACTCAATGTAGTTAGCTAAACCACTACAGCAGTCATGGAGATACTTGTACTACTGCTTGATAAGGAAAGACCCTGTCAGTTAACTTTAGGACTTGAATCATCCATGCAAATTTTTTAAAAATCAACTTTGCATGTAATTTGACTTTTCATCAGCAATACTCAAATGTAACTTCCTGATTCCTATTTAAGATATGGAAACACTACCAGAATAACCAGTTTAGTTAGCATAGGCAGAGGGGAAAAAAAAAGAATAGGTATAATCTGATTGGTTATACAAAATACCTCTTGCAAACAAGGATCTACCAGGAAATTACAAGGTAAAGAATCCAACAGAGCATTCTGCAGGAAGAATCTGGGAACCAGATGATAAAGATGTCGTTTAATCTTGGGTGACACCATATGGGTAGGGCTCTATAAAACTTCTTTCTCCTAAATCAGGTGTAGGGACCTTTTTTTTTTCCTAACAAGAGATATTTGGATATTTATAACATCATTTGAGGGCCATACAAAATTATCAACTTAAAAATGAGCCTACTATATTTGGTCAAACATTTAATTTATTCAACCCTGAAAAGTTATTAGATTTATTGAATTTTGAGTTATGCCTGTGGTTGCCATGGCAGTACCAGACCAAAGTTCCCTGCCCCCCGTAAATGAACAAATATGGAGGGTTTTTCTCTCAAATAACAGGTTATAACATAAATACAGATTACAAATAACTAGACATTTGAATAATTCTAACCAGTTAGCTTCAATGACAAGCTATTAATGAAACAGAGAATAAATCCAAAGCTATTACCTTAATAATATTGTTAGAAAAGAAACATTCCTCTATGATGCATAACTTTAGATTTATAAAAATTACAATACCCCTCCAGTGTGAGTTGGGGATTAATAGCTTGATTGCTGATGAGGGAATTGTAGGAACTCTACTATAATAATAATAATGATGATGATGATGATGATGATAATCACACATAAATATAATATGCCAAAAGGGAAAATGATCAAATAATTCCCTTTCCCCAAAAATCTGTGCAAATCAAGACAAACAAATGTGATAGGTACTTAGAAGGAAATCTAGACTGCTGAAATATTCAAAGAGAACTAAATAAGTAACAAACATAATCGAATGGTTTAGCTCAGCAAATCAGAAAAGTGAAATTCAGCTCATTTTACTTCACTGATAGACAATGAGATCTTAGAAAAATCACATAATCTCTCTATATTCATTTCCTCATTTTGTGAAATGAAGGCACTATACTAAGAATGAGAAATAAGATAGGCAAGTTGGTATGTGAATTAACCTTCTTAGAACATGGGAGTATAATTTGAGAGGTAACAGAACCAAGTGGGAAAAGTTCTAGATGTGGAATCAGGAGGACTTGAATTCAAATCAGAGCGGGGGTATACTTGGCTACCATGACCCCAGGGCTGTTACCTCACCTGTCAGCTCCAGAGTTTTGTGATCTGCAAAAATGACAGCATGAGGATAATAAAACTTATATGACAGACTTCATAGGCTTCTGGGGAACCATTTCTGTAAATCTTCAAGTGCTACAGAAAGGCAAGTTATTTTTAGTTTGAATTTATTATTAATAAATCATTGTTTCATTGACTGGATCTGCTCAACTAAGCCCAGTGTGAGAAGAATGAACTGTAGAGCGATTTAGAAAGTGAAAGTAGGTTAAAAAGAACAGATGCATGCAATCTTGAGAGTGCCTGAATTACATACAAAGAGGAATTAATTTATTTATTCTCCTCTCTGGTCCACTGATATTTGTTAGGCACTAAGCATATTATGCACTCACTGGACCTGGTATAATATTTTAATGAATATATTAGATTTGAGGAGGGCAGGTAGGGAGGTAAAAAATGTGGACCTCAAAAGTTTACAAAAAGATGAATACTGAAAACTATCTTTGCATGTAATTAAAAAAATAACATTTAAAAATGCTTTGGAAGAAATACAACACATACATGTTATTCTTAATATTGGAAAAATCATCAATGTTTGGTTTTTGTATCAAGGTGATATACCTTGACCCAAAAACTTCCCCATCTTATCACTTGTTGGATGGATCAAAGGATACTGTTTCATTACTATGACATGAAGAAAAATAATAATGCAGGACATATGACTACGTTGAACTTGAAGGTCATATTCACTGGGACAGGGAAAATAGGAAGGCGACTTTCCCTCCATCAAAAGCCCATGTTCCAGAGTTGTGAACTGATCCAACCATTCTTGAGAACAATATGGAATTATGCCCAAAGAGCAATAAAGTTGGCCATACTTTTTGACCCAGCAATTCCAATACCAGGCCTATATCTAGAAGAAATCATAACAAAATGAGAAAAGTCCCACATGTTCCACAATATTCATAGTAGCTCTTTTTATAGAGTCAATGAATTGGAAATTGAGAGAATGCCTATCAACTAGGGATTGGCTGATTACAATATATGAACATTATGGAATACTACTGTTCTACAAGAAACCATAATGGGTAGACTCTAGAGAAGCAAGGAATGATTTACAGGATCTGATGCTGAGTGAAGAGAGTAGAACTAAGAGAACATTGTATACATTAACAACAATACTGTGAGATGATCACCCTTGATGGATGAATCTCCACTCCGAAGTTCAGAGAGCTAGGACAACCCCAGGAGATCAGCTAAGAGCAATGCTATCCCTATCTAGAAGAAGAAAAACAAAACAAAACACCAAACTCCTTCAGAATCTGAATGAAACTACATTCACTTTTTAAACATTTCTCTTATGTATTTCTTTCCTATCTTGTGGTTCACCATTGAGGGGAATATGCATGTGGAAGAAGGCTGAAAATTTTTTAACATATAATTGGAAAAAAAATAAAATATCAATTAGAAAAAAAAAAGCCTGTGTTCCTTGGTGCCTTGGTTCTTTTTGTGTCTTTCTCTTTCTCTTTGGGTATACAAGTGATGTTGCTTCACCTACACCCTTCTTCCCTGATAGGAAACTTATCTTCCTGTGTTCAAATCCAGCTTCAGAAACTTAGGTGTGATCCTAGGCAAGTCACTTAACACTGTTTGCTTCAGTTTCCTCATCTGTAAAAATGAACTGGAAAAGGAAATAGCAAACATTTCCAATATCTTGCCAAGAAAACTCCAAATGGGATTATGAAGAGACAACTATAACTGAAAAACAACAGAAAAACAAATAATAGTACCCCATTCTTACCTACTGCATCCATTAACCTTAAGTGTGCATTCAAGTATGGGAATATATACAACGCTTATTCTCTTTTAAAAGTAGTAAAGCCAGATCATCTTAATAATTCATTGTTAAGTTGCTTAGTGATTCAGTGCTCTTCAGTATAGTATGCCTAAAATAAAATTGAGTTTTTAAGTGATTTTTTGGCTAGAAGTTTATCAGTTAAAGTCTACAGTATAATGTTGGAACTAGAGTAATAGAAATGATTAAAAAGTGCTAAAAAAATTACGATCTAAAAATGGTATACAGTCCACTATATCCTATTACACATTAGAATAGCATTGGTCTGAATCCAGGTAACACATTAACTAGATGTATTCTCAAAGTTGGGTCACAGAAATATGATACTCCTTCTCTCTTTAGAAAGTTAATTAAACTTGTTTAAGACTCTACTTTAATAGAGTACCAGGTTAAAAAAAAAGTAATCTAAGACTTCTTTGTTCTTTATAATCATCTACACAGGTAAGATTGCTGTCCTGTCCTATCCACCACAGTTAAGACTGTTAAGAAGCCTAAGTACTTTTAAGGTTCTGGTCATAATGGATCTGATAGAAAATGAGATAACTATTTTCTTTCTTAAAAAGTCTCAGAATACAGCAGATACATTTACACTATAAGAGGTGTAATTCAAAAGACTAATATGCAAAACTGGTTGTGTGCAATCTAAAAAGTATTGTCTCTGGGGAGAGTGCATTGAATAATAGTTGTCTATCTGAGAAGGGAAAACAAAACAAAGTTTGGGAGAACAAAGAGAAAGTAGTAATGTTTTGCTTTATTTCAATCATCTAGTTTCAACTTTTAAGAGGTGACAAGGGATATTGGATGAAAGTGACTTAAGAGAGAAGACAGATGAAGCTAAAGGAAAATTCTTTAACCATCCATATGGGATCGAAGTTTTCAACACCAATCACAAGACTTCAAAACCTCAATATCTGAAAAATCATCACTAAAGAGATATTTTACTTTTACAAAAAGAAAACAAAAGGATTAGAATAGGAAGTAAGTGAAAGTTTTCTACAATCTCTATACCTTCATATCAAAATTTCTCAAGATATTAGTTTTATGTATTCATCTTTTCCCTTTTCCCACTCTTAATTCTTTCAATTATCTTTATTCATTTTGGTCTTCCTCCTAGCCTCCTACACTGGCTCACAATATTTACTTGGAAGTTTACTTAGAATTTTAAAAAAAGGGGAAATACTTCATGGGCTAGTTGGTACAGGAGTGGTTTTGTAAGTAAAAAAAAATTTTCATATACATTTTTCCATTTTCTACACTGAGAGGAAGAGTTGGCATAGAAGACATTGAGAAATACATTTAAATATAAACTTCCGATCCTAGCATTACAGAACAACATTAACATTATACTCCAGACTTTCTTTTTGGCTTAGGAGTAATATTCAATTGTTTATGTATCTTAGCAATTATCACTGACTCAAGAGAAAATTAATTTACCTGATTAAAGGGGCAATTTCCTCGTACTCCTAGCATTTCTCTAGATATCTGTTTAAGAACTAGAAATACCATCCAACATATCCTTGACATCCATTATAACCTTGAAAAGTGTTGATTCAGTCTTTGCCCAAAGACCTCCAGTGACCTCTCAATGGAGAAGTAATCTATTCCTCACTCTCTTTTAGGGTACTTCTAATTATTATAAAGCTCTTCCTTAGAGAGAGAACTGAAATTTGCTTCTCTAAACTTCTACCTAACAATTCCAGAGTTGCCTTGCTGAGCTATTTATTCAATAATCATCACAAGCAACTGTTGTAAAGAGAATATTGAAAAGAATTTGTAATTTTGAAAGAAAAAACTTAATAGTCTAAAAGATCTGAAAATACCACAAACAGTTAATAATTATAAGGGAATATCTGCAAAGTGTCGTAAGAGAGAGTCCTGCAGATAACAACCTGGGAATGCTTTGCTGAAGAGATGGAATCTGAAGTAGGCTGATTTTGAAGGATGGGTTAGGATTTAAACAGGCCAAGATGTGTAAAGAAGGCATGCCAGGCCCAAAGGCAATAGCATCAACCAATCATCAATCATTTAAAAAGAACCTATGATGTGTCAGACAAGTGGTTATACCTGGAACAAAGGAAGAGCTAGAAAGGGCAAGGCTTGTTTGATGAACAGAAATTAATAAAGTTTGGCTAATGTACAGTAGAGTTATGGGATGGAGAGATACCCTAGATCTAAAGCAGAGAAGCCTATGAAAAATAAGCAAGTTGATTTGGGACAATGTAGCTGGGGAATCACTGAAGGTTTTTAAGTAAAAGAATGACATGGATAGAACACCAGCCCTGGAGTCAAGAGTACCTGAGTTCAAATCCAGCCTCAAACACTTACTAATTACCTAGCTGTGTGGCCTTGGGCAAGTCACTTAACCCCATTTGCCTTGCAAAAAATTCCAAAAAAAAAAAAAAAAGAATGACATGGAGGACTTGTAGTCAAGAAGGCAGAGAGAAGACAGGCATAGTTCTAAAATCTCCTGATCTTTCTCCATATATGATATGAAACAAACCTCTTACCAAAAGAATGACATGATCAGAACTATGCTTTTGTAAGATAAAATAATAGTAATGAGTAAAGAGAGGGAAGAAAAATTGGGGAAAGAGAACAATTATAAGGTTCATCCAATCATTCAGGCATAAGGTAATAAGGACTTTATTTTCCTTTATCTACAGGGATAGCGGATAAGCAGATATAAGAAAGAACACTGTAGAGATGGAACTGACAATGAGAAAAAGATCACCTGGTGTGGGGTAAGAAACAGGGAGGATGGATAACTAGCTCTCTTCAAGGAAGGGTGACTAGGCCAGCTAGAACTCTTGTCCTCGATTTGATTCAGAAAGACCTGAATTTACCTTTAGTTACAGTAATTTAGTCCTACTGGCTGTATGACAACCTTGGGCGAGAGACTTAAACTCACCCAGTCTTGTTTCCTCACCTATAAAATTGGTAATGCAATACAGCTAGGTATATAATGGCTGGGGGTGGGGCAGGGAGGAGAAGGGGCACTTGAAGTCAGAAGACTCCTCTTAAATAGTTGTGTGACCCTGGGAAAGTCATATTCCTCATCTGTAAAATGAGCTGGAGAAGGAAATGGTAAACCACTCCAGTATTTTTGCCAAGAAAACCCCAAAATAAGAGTGAGACACAACTGAACTGACTGATAAACAAAAATTGGAATAATAAAAGTACCTACCTCCCATGGTTGTTGTGAAAACACTTTGTAAAGTTTAAAGTACTATATAAATATTAGCTATTATTATTCAGAAAATAGTGATAATTCAAAAATAACTTGCCTATAATCAGTTTTTTGATCTATCCCCTATTTTGCTTCATTCACCAAGGATTTGTACTCTCATCCATCCCACCAAACTTCCAGACTTTCCTTTTAAACTATTGGAAAGAAAGGGTTACTAACAAAAGCTGTGTTAGCATTTTTCTAAAACCTTTTAAAATAGGGCAGACTTTCTCATAGGTCTGGGATCATTCTCTTCCATTCCAATTTTAAGGCAACAGATTAATTCAAGTAATGCTTCCAGTCCTATAGTTATGTGATCTTGCATCAACCTAACTTTTCTATCTCATGTTTCTACTCCTCCCTGACAGAGGCAAGCCAGCCAGGAAAGTCTATTGACTGCTAAACAGAGGTTGCTTTGAGCTGAAGTTCTCTCTGGTCATCACTCATGGAACATTCTCTTCTTCTAGGAACCCACAGCGTGCTTCAGATTGGTTGAATCATACCTCCTGCATAAAGCTCTCCCTCCTTATTACAGCCCTCAAAGATATCTCCCATACCTGCAGGCTGTTTGTATCCTCAATATGCAGCACTTACTAAAAATGCTGTTGTCTTGACTAAATTCCTGTAGTAGCTATACCTGCATCACTCATTTGGTATTTATCACATGCTTTTCACTGTTTAATTTTTCATGTGTGAATGTCGTATTTTTCCAAGTAGGTTATTCGACCCTTGAGAAGGGACTGTGTCATGGAGTTCTCTGTATAATTTAAAAGACTTAATGTAATTCTATGTCTAGAAGGTAATTAATGAATAGCTATTAAATGAATTATCTTCTGAACATATTATTATATCATTAGTATATATTAATTTTAAGTGATGAAACTTTCCAGGACTTATCTACAAAGCCTTAGAAGAGTTACAATGTAAATCAGTAAAGGTATTTCCCACATTTTGAGTATTGTATACCAATAAAATAATAGCTCCTTTTGCATATTTATTCATTTAAATATTTGGATCAAAAAAGAGGTAATGATAACAGCAATTTTTTTTTACTTAATCATAGATTTTTTTCCCCCAGAGACAAGAAGCCGTCTTTATGATATGAAGATTAAAAAGGAGGTGACCGGGGTGGCTAGGTGGCACAGAGGATAAAGCACCAGCCCTGGAGTCAGGAGTACCTGAGTTCAAATCCGACCTCAGACACTTAAATAATTACCTAGCTGTGTGGCCTCGGGCAAGCCACTTAACCCCATTTGCCTTGCAAAAACCTAAAAATAAAATAAAATAAAATAAAAAAATAAAAAGGAGGTGACCTAGGATGTCTACAACATTAGGATTCTTCTACTAACTAAATAAGAAGATGCTGAGAATTACTTAAAATTGGCAAATTTTAAGCTTATCCATACAGAAAAGAGCATTGGATTTGGAGTCAGAACTCTTTGTGACCTTGGTTAAATAACCTACTCTACCCTTCCCACTCTACATATATGATCCAATTATCTTAAGAGTCTCCTGCATGTGGATCACAGCCAGGCTGAGGGAGTCACAGAAAAATGTTTCCACAATATGTACTTCTTGCTTTCTGGGAGTCTTCTATCTGCTAGGATATATAAAATATCTCCCATACAAGATGGGATGTGACAAAAGCATCAAAGATGGATGAACAAGAGAGTATAAAGAAAGTATAGCCAAAATAATTATATTACATGATGACTACAATGATATAAATAAAGACAATATGGAGAAGTCACAAAATTAGTAAAATACTATATTCAATGATATTGTCATGTAATCAAAGGAAAAGGATACATTCTTACCTTAAGGCATCAGGTATAATTAAAATACTATGGGGGGGGGGGAGTTAGGTGGTATGGGGGGGCAGCTGGGTGATACAGTGGATAGAGCACTGGCCCTGGAGTCAGGAGTACCTGAGTTCAAATCTGGCCTCAGACACTTAATAAGTACCTAGCTGTGTGGCCTTGGACAAGCCACTTAACCTCAATGCCTTACAAAAAAAAAAACCCTAAAAAAATACTATGGGAAAGATTATTACTAATCTAGGAAAATTACAGATTACAGAAGACTTCAGGGAAGAAATGGTACTGGTGTTAGGCTTCAAAAGATGGGTAGAAATGGGAAATGGAGAGGAAAGGAAAAGAACATCCAGACAAAAGGAAATATTATGAACTAAAGCCTCTATATAGAAAGGGATAATGAATAGTACAGTTTGGCTAGTAGAATTAGTATGTGAACGTCTTGAAATAAGTATTTAAATTTGTGTACTGAAGCATGAGATTAATGGTAAGAGAGTACAGTACAGTACCAGATTACAGAGTCTTGAATATCTAACAAAGGAGAGTGAGCTTTACTTAATGGGCAAAAGGGTTTGAGGCAGAAGTGACATGAAGATAAGGCTTGGCAGTACTGTCAAGGAGAGGGGGAAAGAGTGAATATAGGAATACTTGTTAAGAAGCTATTAATAGTTCCTTGCATTTATATAGCACTTTAAAAATTAACAAGCTCTTTACAAATGTTATCTCATTTTATCCTCCTAACAACCCTGGGAGAAAGGGCTTATGATGATTATTATTATCCCTTTTTTATAGATGAGGAAATTAAGGTGAAGGGAGGTTAAATAACTAGTGTCTGATAACAGATTTGAACTCAAGTCTTCCTGACTTCAGGTCCAGCTCTATCTACTGAGTCAACGGGCTCCTATTATTATCATAATCTACTGAGGTACTAATTTGGACATATATTAAAGCAAAAGCAACAAGAAAAGACAGGGTTTATTCTCAAACATCTCTTCAAAGAAAATCAGAGTCATTTGAAAAGATCAGAAAATTAGTAATTTGGGTAAAGCAACCTGGACAAAACAGAACTATTATGTCTTTCATCCATAGCAGCCTAATGAAGAAGACCATTAAATGTACCACAGATGAGATGCTGAATCATGCCGAGGTCTGGAAAGGAGGAAAAAAGGCTACATTCCATTTGAGAAAACTTCCAATGATCCTAAGCTACTCATTGCCACAAAAACCTATTTTTAAAAACAGTAATATTCTCCCTGTGAAGCTATATAACATGGATCATTGACCACCATAGTCTCAGAAGAATAAAAATTACAAGTGACATGAGGTTTGCCTATAAGCTAACATGATTTCTTAAAGTGAAAGAAATAGTTAACTGAGGAGTCTGAAAACCCAGGTTTGCTATTAAGTTAGTCAATACAACACTTTTAAAAACGGCTTCTATATATCAGGCATTGTACTAAGCACTGGAGATTCACAAAAAAGGCAACAGACAAGTTCCTGCCCTAGAGGAGTTGGAAACAAGTAAAAAAGTCATAGGATTATAGGCTCCTAGATTATAGAGAAGTTTATTGAGTCTATTCCAACTCCCATTTTACAGATAAGAAATTGGGAGTCCACTGAGACAAAGTGACCTGCCCAGGGTCATATAGCTAATAAGAGTCTGTCTTTCTGTTTCCTTCATGTCTAATGCATCAGTTTCTAACACCATATTGCCACACCAGTCTTTCTATATCCTTATGCCTGAAATGGCAATATTAAGAATTCAGATTAAATGTATTGATTCAGTTCAATGCAAAGAACATTACTGTGTACCAGACACTGTGATTCATCGTGTTACCAGAGGACTAATGATGAAACACCCATCACTCATCTTATGGTAGGGAGGTGCTAATCTATGGGTACAGAAGGTTTCATAGGTTGCCAAAAGCAATCACTGTATCTACTCATTTAGAATAATGACTCTTCTTTGTTGTAAGGGAAGTATCTATAGGGAAGGTTACTAGGAAATGATTGTGGTTTTTAAAAGAGAAGGTATCAATAAAATATTATGAAGAAAATATAATAGGCATCATAATGTCTCCCTCAAGACAGGTTGTTTTGAGAACAAAATGAAAATCATGACAGTGAATGTCCTTTGAAACTCTGGTGCATAAATGCAGCTACCAATGTTCAGTAGAAATCTAAATGGAATTAGTGCCTGCTTAGGGTACAACTATTACAGTCTCCAATAGAATTGCTGCACTCCAGCATGGGCTGGTCTCTATGTTCTCATTTCCATGGAAACAGTTGGGAGGCAGGGGGAAAAAAAAGGAAAATGTCTGTTCCAACACCCTTACCTTATTTCCATCTAGTCCTCATTTCCATGGGAACAAGAGTTGAAAGACCTCCAGTAGCTGAAAATGAAAGCTCAGTCCTATATTTCAGCAGCTGAATGTCAGCTGAGAGCACCAAATGACAGTTTATAGCAGCTGTTAAAATTTTTAAGTGATGTTTTCTCTAATAAATCCCCCCTCTAATAATTTACAAGAGGGAAGCAGACTATACAACTCATGCTATGAAGAACACTGAAAAGGGAACTTTTCAAACTCAGGCTATTGCCTTCCTTCATAATTCTAATGTCAGGCATAATTTTAAATAAAATGACTGGAAAAAAGGCAAAATAAAGAGAAATGAGTCATTTGCTGAGGGAGCTCCTTTGATGCTATAGTTTTCTCTCCAAATGGTAGAAGAGGGAAAAGTGAGGAGAGGAACTAATTAAAATGAGCTGAAGCAATGGGCATATCTAGTATCATGTCTGGGTTGCAATAAATTTTTAGCAGTATTAACTACTTTATTCATAAAGATTCTTGAGGTCAGGATCAATAGATGACCTCATTAGGTATACTTGGATGTTTCCATGTAAAGGGAGAATTTAATGGTCTACTACACATCGTTTGATTATAAAAGGTATCCCAGAAGTCCTAGTAAAGTTTTAAGCTTTAATAGCTTCACTAAGACCTTGGGGACATCCTATAGTATAGATCCAGAGCTATTGTTAGTAATTTTGACAATCTAAGAAAACAGCATAAAAAATCACTCAAATCAACTTATTCTTAAGACAAGTTTTACTGCTTTTTCTTTTCCCATTTTGGTGGTGGGTGAGTGGAACAAAAAAAGAGACAAGAGATTCTAGAATGCAATGAGGAGGCCCTTGGGGGGTTGCCAAATTGGGGCTGGGAAAAATAAACAACTGCTATGGGGAGGAAGCATGTATTACATATGGTGGCATCCTATTTTAATTAATTATTCTTGCTAACTACCTAGTTAGCTAAATTTAATTGTTTCTATATTGCTGCACCCATTAAATTTCAGTCAAGCACATAGTTATTACCCTGCCCTAGTTACAGTATTTTTCTGTATGTGCACATGAGAATGTGGATATATTTATTACACATTTATGTTTTTTAGTTTTAACATTTTAAAAAGACAAATGTAAAAGCAAATCATAATTGAAATTTAACTTTAAAATTTTAACTTGGGAAAACTGTAAAACTCAAATATCTTTAATTAAAAAATTAAAAAAAAATTTCAACTTGACATAAAAATTTTATGAAAACATATATTCTTCAAAAACTTTGGTTTGACCACCCAATAATCTAGAGAAAAACTCAGGTGCTTCAATTTTTCCAATTCATTTTTAGTGGACCTTACTTCAATTTATTATTCAACACAATTTAACTCAAACACGTATTCCTAAAGCAAATACAAAAACCGAGACGTTTCTAGGATAATTTAACACAAAGAATTGAAGACATCGGCACCTCCTCCATAAAAAAAGATAGAGGAGAAATACTCTACCAGCTTGATAAGACTTACTCTTATCACAGTTTCAAAGAGGGTGATTCTCAAGACAAGAATACAACCAGTAAATATATCTATCTAGAGAGAGAGAGAGAGAGAGAGAGAGAGAGAGAGGAGAGAAAGAGAAAGATATAAAGAAATAGTGAATGTGTATGTACATATATAGGGTACCTAGGGTATAGGGTATATATACATATGTCTATATATACATATGTATATAAATTATTATAGGTATCTTAGAGGGAATTCTTAGCCTGGTTGTGGACTCAACTGGACTAGAAGGTCTTTTTTTATCTCCAATAGTCTGTGATTCTGTGAGCAGGGACCCTCAACCCACTTCACAAACCGTGTCAGTGATCTGATTCATAATTTAGTCTATTTTGCTTTCATTAGCATTTTGCAATACTTTTATTTATTTTTTTTGAAATGTTGACAGATTATTTTATAAAGCATAGTCACTCGTTAGCCTTTTTTGAGCTTCATTTTAAAATGTTATAAACTAACAACATTTTAAAATTTAGATATTTTTGTATATATAAAGGCAACTTAATACTGAGCAACAACACTGGCCTGGAATCTAGAAGCAGCTATGAGGCTTTACCGATATCTTATTATCAGCTAAATATCTAGTAGAGAATCCCACATCCTAGCCATATAGCTTAGGTTTGGCTCTTTCTCAAATAGGCAAGGAAGCTATTCCAAAGATTTGTTTGGTTCAGGGAGTTGAAATGATCAGACTGATTCTGTATCACATTTTAACTGATTCTATTCAGTTAATTGATTTTGTCCTATAACTATGGCATGCTTCTTTGGATCTAAACTTTTTTCAGAAATTCTGTTGTCCTTTAATGACTTAGTTTAGAAATCCTGTTCTCCTGTTAATTTTTGTTCTGTTCTTACCTCAAGGAAATCTGTTATCCTTGAGGGATGCACTTGAGGTCCAGGGAGACTAGTCTAGTGCCTTTACAACACACCAAGCTATCCTTTAAGGATATCTGGTTTGTTGTCCAAAGAAATCTCTAATCTTGCTGATAGATTCAAACAATGAACATTTGAACTTATTCACAGGAGGGAAGGGAAGAGGTTGTTACTTGCTCCTCATTCTCAATTTCCAACCAATCATATTGTCCCCATGTCTCAGTTCTGTAACCAATAATATTGATTTTGCCATTCATAATGTCAAGCTCTTTTAACCAATCATAACTTGTTCCCTGTCTATGAAGCTCTGTCCTTTGTTCTATATTCCCTAAAATTATAAAAGAGATCTCCTCCTCACACAGGATCTTACCTTTACTGAGGAAGCTGAGATTGGTAAATTTGTATTTTGCTAATATATTGACTGACCATGCTTGGAACTTTATGCCTCAGTTTATCTTATTTTGACTGTAATAGGGTGAAGGCTCTAGCTTCACCTTTCTACAGTTAACATTAGTTTTTAAGTCACATTGACATGGCATCCTGGTCCTCTAAAGGCATAAAAGTCCATGTGAAATTAAGCCTTTCAGAAATGGCAGAGGCCCTCCTCTCTCTGAGGTATCACACCCTACTGTGACACATTTCACAGAGAGATGGGGGGAGGAGGGCATCTTACTGGGATAAATGATGTATCCTTATATGTCCCTTCTTTTGTTACCTGTTGAATGACTTCCAATATGGGGCTAGGGAACTGGCCTGAGACAGGTCTCAACCCACGGGAACCAAATCATCTAAATTGTCTGGACCTTTTCTCACCTGTAAAATGAAGGACTAAAACTAAATGACATGAGAGACACTATGATGTGAGAACAAGTGCATCTGGAGTCAAGAAAACATAGGTTCACAAATCTATCCAGCTACCTCCTACTGATTCCTGGGCAAGTCTCCTGAACCTCTCAATTTACTTAGCTGTAATCTCTAATCTTATGATATTTAAATTTCAGCTTCAATATTTATGAGTGTACTTATAATTTTTCCAGAACAATAATTCTAGGGATTTTAAACATGGCATCTGGGAATTTATTTTTTTAAATATTTTCAATAGAAATGATTTCTTTTGTAATCCTATGCATTTTATGCATTTAAAATAATATATTAAGAAAAGATCCACAGGCTTCATTTTCTGTCAAAATGGTTCAATGGGGGGGGGGTTTAAAAGACGCATGGAAATATTTATCATGCAAACATTGCCGATATATATATAAAGAACAAGGGCTAGCAATGTATAAGAAGATATCTAGTTCATTTTTCAATTAATCTAGGATTTCTTGCCTATTATCTTTTTTGTTTGCATATACATATTTTGTCCAATTAAGAAAAAATTTAAAACTAAATATATTCTACAGGGATTATGTATTGGGGCTCTGTTCCTGTGGCTCTAGTTTGAAAGGTTACCAAGAGCCATTTCAGGACAGAGGCAATAATACTAGGTTGAAATGGATATCCCACATCAAAGACAAGAAAATTCTCAGATGGATACAAATTTTGCAGGATAGATTTGTCTTCTAGGAGGCATTAACAAAAGTTAATATTTATATAGTACTTCAAAGTTTATTTTATATATATATGTATATGTATATGTATATATATATATATATATATATATATATATATATATATATATGTATATATATACATATATATATATATATATAAATATATGACATGTACCATATATGTCACAACACCACCACGAGGGTAGCTGCTATTATTTTCCCTATTTTATAGATGAGGAAATTGAGAGGACATTAAGTGACTAGTCCACAGTCACATGGCTAATAAATTCTGAGTGAGAATTTAAACTCTGGTCTTCTTGACTCCAAGTCTGGCACTCTATTCACTGTGCCTGACCCTCACCATAGTTGATGCAGGTTAGAAAATAATCTGACACTGAGGCAACAGACTCAGGGGGCTTCTGCAGGGCTTCCTTGCACTCTACTAGTGAGAGTCAGGAGGAGGTTCATCCTACTAGCCCATTATAAGACAGTTCTCTTGGATATCCAGCTGATATCCAGTCTCCTTTTCTGTCTTCACACAGATTTAATGATTATTAAAATATGGACTGATTTGATAACTAAAGCTGAGATATTGGTGCTTTTGGACACATCATTTAATTTTTTTCTTTTTTTTTTAAGGTTTTTTGCAAGGCAAATGGGGTTAAGTGGCTTGCCCAAGGCCACAAAGCTAGGTAATTATTAAGTGTCTGAGACCAGATTTGAACCCAGGTACTCTTGACTCCAGGGCCAGTGCTTTATCCACTGTGCCACCTAGCCTCCCCTTACGTCATTTAATATTAAAGGAAACATATAGATCTCACTGATGAAAATACTTGAGAAAAGTCTGATGTGTTGCCTGTGCTGGAGTTATTATACCTTACAGCTACATATAATTCAGGCTTAATTAGCTAAAATCCCCTGGGAAGGGACATTCTGTTAAGTGAAATGTCTGACTAACCCATGATTAGCAGAAAACTCTTTTGTTGAACAACAGTCTGTTTCTCCACTGAAAAGAGTATACTGAACAAAATTGAATCTTTCTTTGATGTCTGATGATCTCGCACTGCTATGGGATCATCACTGAGAAGCCAAGAGATGAATGAAGATCACTGGTTCTGGAGTCAGGAGATCTGGATTTAAAGTCCCAGCTCGCTCATTTATTGGATGTATCTATTGGTCTGAGCAAGTCACTCCCCACCCCAACTCCCCATCTCTGAAACATCATCTTCTCATCTAGAAAACCAGAACATTATCTGTATTGTTGATCTCCAATGTGAATCATAAGAAAAATGTTTTGTAACCTATAAAATGCATGATAAATATGATTTATTATTCCCTGCATCCATTTTCACTGTTGTGCTACATACATATTTGGGGCATGCTCAAACCTGGAGAGGTTTTTGTTAGAAATTATGTGGACAGACTGCTGGATCTGAAGTCACGAAGACTCCTCTTCTTGATTTCAAATATGGCCTCAAACACTAGCTATGTGACCCCGGGCAAATCATTTAATCTTGTTTGCCTCAGTTTCCTCATCAGTAAAATGAGATGGAGAAGGAAATGACAAACCACTCAAGTATCTTTGACAAGAAAACCCAGAAGAGGTCATAAAGAATCAGACAACTGAAAAGCAACAAAATAACAAAGTATATTTACATTTATGTAGTGCATACATACATATATTCATATATATTTAGTCCTAGGGAAGCTATCTTTTTATTCTATATGAACTACAAGAAATTTCTCTTTATAACATGATTGAAATTTTTTGACAGAGACCTAGTCCTTGGTGAGGAGGTACCGGTATTATAAAACAAAGTCTGTGGGTATTTTTTAGTAGTTTAAAGCTCCAAAGTATTTCAAACCTAGCACAAAGAATTTGCTTTTGGAGATGAAATGCCTATTATAATAACAAAGACTTTGATAGATGGTCTGATCTTATAAGATGAAAAGCCTTTCTAAAATCTTAAGTTTCTTAATTTTAAGCCAGAGAAATAGTGTGTCTGCTTTTCCTCTTCTAAGGAGGAGGTAGTGCCTCCCCTGAGGACTCTAGCTAGGCATATGTAATCAGTTCAAATCAGCTCTTGAGCTGATTGTTAAATTTTCAGTGTGACCATTCATACCTTGGAAACCAGCACTGGAAACAGGGCTTCATTTATTAATTTGTTTGTTGGCTTGTTTAATATTATTTCATTTCTAGACTTAAGAAAGTGAAATAGGAAATGGTAATGTTGAAAATTAAACTAGAAAGCTTGTCATAGGTACTTTTTTTTTCTTTCTTGAGAGACCCAGGTATAAACATTTATCAGCAAACCCCTTACTCTAGCTGAATCCAAAAGCTGTAAGCAAAGAAATCCATAACCTTGTACCAAGTTTGGCAGAGCCTAGCAGAAGTCAGCAATGACTATAGAACCAGTTGAGGACCATCTGACCCCATCATGCATGTCAGCCAGGAAAAATAGAAGGAGAAGTAACATTACTAGAAGATATCAATGACTCAGTGGTACAGATAGTGCCAGGTGATCCACCTTGTGCATGTGCTCTAGTCTCACATATTCCCTCTACATTTGTTTCTTGGTATATTTCATGCACGTGTTCCCCATAGATGGTATCTATATTTGTAATCTGTTTTCTAGCAATTTTTCTTATAAACTGTTTTATTAAATATCTTTATTTTGAATTGTCTTCTGAATGACTAGGAAAAGTAAAAATATCAGTAGGGGCTCATGATCTATGTTTCTGAACATATGGAGACACGCAGAATACAATGAACTTGAGATAACTTCATCTGGTAGATTCACAGGTTAAGTTGTATGTGTAGGGGAAAGGAGGAATACTTAAAAGATGGAGACTCCCTGAATATATACTAATTTCTGAGCATTCCCTGGAAGTATGATTTAAAGAAATTATTAAATTCCAAATACTCATGAGTATTTAAATGGAGGTAGTGCAGAAGAGCCATGAATTACGAGTCTAGAGGAATTGCTCTTTTACTTAGCACCTGTAAGGCAACTTAGGAAAGCAACTCAGACCTCTCTGATTCTTGATTTCCTTTTCTTTTAAAAGGAGAAAGCTAAAGATGATGGTGGCAGAGGAAAAGTTGGAAGGTACAAAGTATACTTTGATGTGTCTGTCTTTCCTCATGCCTTTCTTTATACCCCCAGAACTTAGGCAAAGACTAAATACATAATGGATCCTTATTAACTGAAAGTTTGACTCATGATCCAGTGTATCTAGCAGCATAAGAAAAAGGAACATCAAATACTGGAGAGGCTGGACAGTGACAAAGTATCTTCTTGGAGAAGCCAGGTATCTCTTTGCAAGAATATGCCACAAGTGGGAAATGAAGAGATTTAACAGTTTATTAATGATGGGAATGGGAATTCCAGAGGGCACAATGAAAGGGATAGAAAAAAGAGAGAGGTAAGACTGAGGTGAAAGGGGACAAGGCTACAGGAGTGGTTTTAGTAGAATGGAATTTTCATGGAGGCAGTGCACTGACACTGAAATCACAGGTATTTGTAGAGAAAGAGAAATAGTTAGCTACAGAACTCTTAGGTATGAGGCTAAGATGCTTCTACTCTGATCCTAAGCTAGGTCTGAATGAACAGGAGATGAGGGGTCTCGTTTATGAGCTCTCACTGAATTTACTCATCATTCCCAGGTTTAATAGCAGTTCACAGAGCTGTGTTGACATTTAGCAGCTCAACAGGAACCATGTTTAGAGAGTGTGACGGTCATGAACCTCAGGTGGTTTTAACTAGTAAAATATTATTGGTGTGTTCAATCCTCAGACAATTAAATTTACTGAAGATTCTGAAGAGGGTAGTATGTCAGGCATCCTAAAGAACCAGATTACAAATTAAAGAAGTAGGTAGCTGTAATGGAATGGGGCATGGGACTGGGAAGAATCAATCTTCCAACCAATAAATGGTTACTCAACTACATGTTTGTTGTCGTTTGCCCTTCCTTCTCCATGAAGACCAGGACATCAGGGAAGTGATGCCATGACATGACAAGTGAGTTGGATTTAAGTTGAAGGAGGGCTCTGGCAAAGTCACCAGCCTCATTTTCTCCTCTGGACTAATCTGGGTTCAGTGGCCAGATATGGATCAGGATGAATGGAGATGGCCCTGGATGAAGTGGAAGACCTTGACTTTTTAAAGCTAGGTCTTTCCCAGCTCACAGTTTGACTGGGGCAACCTCATTCAGTTATTAAGGTAAGGTGAAGTAAGAGAGAGATGAGGCAATTAGGCCAAGAATGGCCTAATTAAAAGATAAAAAGAAGAGGAAAAAATTGTTGGGAAGGTAAGATTCACAAAGTTTCAATGAGTAAGGAAGGTGAGAAAGGAAAGAAACAAAGCCTCTTTTTGTATGGTACCAAAAAAAAAAATCTAGGAAGGTTTTCTGCCAAAACAGAAACAACAACTTTCAAAACCGGAATCACCTGAATAAGTGATTGAGGCAGACAGTAGGCTCTCCTTTCTACCAACTTTTAAAGAAAAGGGTAAACTATTTTTTTTTCTGGGAAGCTGAGCTAACTTTTAAAGAAAAGGATAGACTTTATGGGAAATTTTTTGTTGCAGTCCTATATAGAAGCAGGTTGGGAGACATTATTTCATGTTCTTTCTAGCTCTCTAAAGCCTATGAATTCTATTCCATTTTTAGTGTAACTGTTAGAAGTTGTCTTCTGAGATGAAGTATAATGTGTAGAAAAGAAATCTAAGAATGTTCTTAACCTTAAAGGTGTCCTTGATTTAGTTGAGAAGACACAACTAATCAAAATGAAAGTTATGCAACTTCAGCAAGAAAAATATTTCACAGAGATGCAACAGAAAAAACTTTGTGAAGCACAAAGAAACATTAAGAATCTAGGATATGTAAAAACGAATATGGTCTTGGAAATGAATGTAGCAGTCTTCTTTATTCTCAGGCCTGATTAAGGCAATTAATAGAATAATGCAGACAATTTTAGACCCTGTAACTGAAGTAAGGTATAGAGAAACTGTTAAGAAAAAATTGTTAAAATGTTTGGGAGGAATAAATTTCCATTTGGGGAGAGGAGTAATCAAACTTAGAAAAGAGTATGGTAGAGGTTGGAAGGAAAGCACAAAAAAGAATACCAAGAGATATGTATCCTTTCTTTGTCTCAATTAAGAGTAAGGAAGGTATTCATTTCAAGACAAGGAATTGAGATTAGATGTGGGAAAGCTTTCCAAACCAGAACCAATGGAATAAGTGATTAAGGGATATGATGGGATCTCTATCTACCAACTTTTAAAGTAAAGGGGTAGATTATCTTTCTGAGAAAATGTTGCTGTAGTCCAAAATAGATGTAGGATCAAGAGAGACATTAAATTTCATATACTTTTGAGAGATCTATAAGTCTATGAATCTATCCCCCATTTAAAATGTAATCGTTAAAAGTGTCCCAGAGGGGGGTGGCGTAGTGGATAAAGCACCAACCTTGGAGTCAGGAGTACCTGGGTTCAAATCCGGTCTCAGACACTTAATAATTACCTAGCTGTGTGACCTTGGGCAAGCCACTTAATCCCATTTGCCTTGCAAAAAAAAACCTAAAAAAAAAAGTGTCCCAGAGTGAACAGTTAAGTGGTGCAATGAATAGAGCACCAGTCCTGGAGGCAGGATAATCTGAGTTCAAATCTGGCCTCAGACCTTAATAATTACCTAGTTGTGTGACCTTGGGCAAGTCACTTAACCCCATTGCTTTAAATAAATAAAAAAAGTTTTAAGTTCCTAGAGTTGAATTTTGAGATGAATGTTATAGTTTTAAAGATTTCATTCATTATGTAAGGCTGCTATACACACTCACTTAAAATTTCTTAGAAAGACAGAGAAATTCCAGAGAATTGAGGACCACATTCAAAAACAACATATCAGCTAGTATATAAAGGCAGGATTTGAATACAGGTTTTCCTGACTCCCATAATAAGAATCTATTCATCATGTTATAAAAATAATTTGAAAATTTAAAAAAATCAGTGGGCTTGTTATTCTTCTAAATAATAGAATGTCTACAAGAAAACTAATTGTATAATAACTATATGATAAAGAGAACATGGTTACTGTATGTTCAAGCCTATTCTAAAATGACTGCCATTATTCCCTAATGAACATTGGCTTAATTCTTAAAGAACAGTTTAATAGCTTATTCATAAAAGAATATTTAAAAATATTACTTAAGCAGGGAAAACATTTTACAAATAGGGATGGAACAGAAAAAACTTTAGGGACTTGTTAACTACAAAGATTCTACAGGACACTAAAATACATAATATAAAAGAATACTACAAAGCAGCATATCTATTCAAAGAAATAGGAGATGTGGCTATAAGAGATGCAGACATACCTATGAGATATCTATCATAAATCTAAGGACTCTTTCTAGTTGAGATAAGTAACTCAGATTCAATATTATAATATATATAGAACTTAAAATTGATACCCTTTTTATTTTTAAACACCCCAGACTTTCTTGTCAGAATCAAGTGATAATTTGGCTTAATACAGTTAATACAATTTTATATAGATACTGGCTATAGAAAATTTCCAGAAGGAACATGAGAAATGAAAGTCTTATATGAAATTAGGAACTATACCCCTTTAAGCCAAAGAGAAGCTTAGGATAACTAATACATTTAGCAACAAGGATTCTGAAATTCATTTTATTAAGTTGGTCTGTTAAATGGTTTGCTATGAATTCCTCCTTCTATGAAAAATGAAAGTTTTCATATATTAGAACTATTGGAGGGGCGGCTAGGTGGCACAGTGGGTAAAGCACCAGCCCTGGAGTCAGGAGTACCTGGATTCAAATCCAGTCTTAGACACTTAATAATTACCTAGCTGTGTGGCCTTGGGCAAGCCACTTAACCCCATTTGCCTTGCAAAAACCTAAAAAAAAAAAAAAAAAGAACTATTGGATAGACCTCAGATTGCATACATGCACACACACATAGCTCCATGATAAGAACTACATGTTGTTTGAACATATAGTCTAAAGAACACCTGTACTACATGTGAAAGATTAGTAGACAATGGAGAAAATTTCTTGGAGAAAAGGATGAAAAAGGAAAGAGCATGGAAAGTAGAAGGAAGGAAAATTTAAGTAACTCATTTTAGAATTGCTTATTGCTGAAAAAAATTCTACTTTGACTTCAGCTTCTGATTCACATTTCTCATATCTGAGTTTCCAAATAAATATCCTAGTCAGACCTCTAGGTGTAATTAAAGTAGTTATACCACAAATTTGTCTACTTCAAATATTTTTATTTTTTAAACTTATTTTATTCCCTTTCTTTATAATGTGTCTTATATATATTATCATTATAATATCATATATCATAATACCATCGTATTCCCTGTCCCTGGAGCAGAACCCCATAACAATTCATTTCAAATAAACAGACACATTGAAGATACAATCACAGAGTAAAAGCCTGCTAGAAGACAATTCACCAAGCTTACAATGATTTCAGTTCTCATGTTTCATTCCATGGGATTTCACTCAACTGAGATTTTATTTTCATATATCTGTGCTAGAAGCAAACAAAGGTTCCCCCCCCACCCCTTAGAAATATTAAATCTCTTTTAAATAATCCTAGTCTACAATCTTTGAACTAATAGGAAAGCAAGTCCCATTTCCCTTTCTCTGATCAGCCCAGGAAGACTCCTCCTTTGAAATAATTTAAGATGATGACCCAATAAGGATGATGGACTCCTAATAGAGCAAAGTAATACTAGTGATCTCTTTCTCAATGCTCTGAAGGGATTAGGATCATGATAATAGCAGCTAATAACTTAAAGTTAACACTTTAAGGTCCACAAAGTACTTTACAAATATCTCATTTTGCCCTCACTTTATAACCCTGTATTGTTTTCCATTGTTGTTCTGTTTTCTTGACAAAGATATAGGAGTGGTTTGACACTTTCTTCATCTTTTTTTTTTGGCTGTTATTTAAGGCAATGAGGTTAAGTGACTTGCCCCAAATCACACAGCCAGGTAATTATTAAGTGTCTGAGACCACATTTGAACTCAGGTCCTCCTGATTCCAAGGCCAATGTGCCACCTAGCTGCCCCCAGCTCTTTTTACATATGAAGAAACTAAGGCAAACAGGGTTAAGTGACATGCCCAGGGTCACAGAGTTGCTAAGCGTCTTGAAGCTGGATTTGAACTCTAGGTCGAGTACCCTATCCATTCTGTCCAAATAACCTTGTGAGAAAGGTATTATTTCCCCCATTTTATAACTGAAAATCTGTACGTGGGGGAGGAGAAATAAGATACTAAACAGATATAGTAGAGAAGTCAGAATTTTCATAGTAGTGCCACCAAGTGAGAAATGAGAAGATGTCTGAAGAGAGTTCTCTCCTTAAAGGGAAATTTTGGAGATCACAGTTCCACCCTCCAATCTGAGTTAGAATATAATGGGTTTATATTTTATTCTAAAAAAATAAGAAGTTTGTATTCTAAAGTCAATGGAGTACTACCCTAAGTTTCTTGAGTGGCATGATCAGATACCCCAATCTAGAAATAACAATTTGGCAGTTATGTGCAAAGGATGTTTTAGACAAGGGAAAGAATGGATGCAGGGAGACTAATTAGGGAGTTCTAAGAGTCCAGGGTAAAGGTGATAAGCATGTGCTGTATAGGGTCGTGGGACAAATAAAGATGTTGAAGATTTTAAGATGATTCTTTCATGACAAACCTCATTCATGTGACAGAATTAGGGAAATCAGGAAGTCAAAGGAGCTTAGGGAGAAAAAAAATGAGCTTTGCTTCAGACATTTTAAGGCTGAAATGACTACTGGATTCATCGGTGAGGATGTTAAGCAAGCATTTGGAAATATGGAACTAGAATCATTTTAAGCTTCAGAGTAGACAATGAAAGTTTAATTATATCAGATGCTGTGTTCTTATACTGTCTTCCTTGTTTATGTCAGGTCTTCTTATTATGGGAGACAAGACTTAGACAACTGACAGAAAAAGAATACTACAAAGCAGCAGACAATCAATGCCCAAAACATAACAATTCAAGTTCAAGAATATGCAGATGCTAATTCTCACCTGGAAAGTTTAACTTTTAACACCTCTGAACAACTCTAACAACAATGAAAGTATATGGTATAGATTTCAAGGGGATTTTGAGATTAGGACCAAACTTGAACTCCAAAAAATCATTTCCTCAAGGTTGTCTAATTGCTTACAACATCAAAAGAGATCAGAGGAAAAAAAAATCTTGTTTTATCCAATAAAGAAGTTTACCTAAAATGGAAAATATTTCTGTTTTGAAGAACTAGGCTCCCATTCTTCATGAAAGAATTTGTAGAGATAGGCAAAAAAAGTTTGGTATGGCCAGAGAAGGATATAAAGAGTGTGAATTATATTGTTATATACTTTTTTAGTGTAGATCCTGGAGGATGACCCATCTAACTTACATACACACACACACACACACACACACACACACACACACACACACACACACACACACACACACAAGCATCTGTTATTCTGTAGCACTATGTACAAGCTTGCTGAAACATTTCTTTGGTGCACTGGGTCATCTACACTCCTCAGGACCTTGGCATCATTTCCTCCCAGCTGCACTGCTGCACTTCATTGTAACCTCCACAAACTCATCATCCTGCAAGATGACAACTCCGACACAGCTCCTCAGAATTGCCTGCTCCTTGCACCCTTCCCTGTCTCTTACTGGAGAACTCTTCCCAGATCCTCCATTTCAGGAGGGCACCCAGCCCAGCCATCTCATTAACATCTCCTACTTAGTACCTCCTTCCACTCTTACTGCTTCTCCCCCTCCCCACTTTTCAGCTTCTTTTGTGTGTTGCTCCTCACATTAGATTATTATTTCCTTGAAGGAAGGATTTTCTTCTGCCTTTCTTTTGTATTCCCAAAATTTAGAGTCTGACACACAGCAGGCATAAATGTTTGTCCTTCATTCCCAAAGAAAATCATGACATCAGGGAATAGTTATGACAAGCACATAAACTGGATTCGAGTGAGGAGCTGCTGTGCTGTCACCCGACTCACATTCTCCTCCAGAGCCATCTGGATCCAGAGGCCAGATATGAATCAGGACTATTGGAAATGGCCCTGGATTCAGGCATTCAGAGTTAAGTGACTTGTCCAAGGGTCACACAGATAGATAATAAATGTCTGAGGCTAGATTCAAACTCCCATCCTCCTGTCTGAAAGCCAGTACTCTATCCATTGCACCATCCAGTTGCCCACCAGGCATTAATAAATGTTTACTGATTGAAAGAACTTAGACATCTTTAAAAAAAATACTCAATTATGCCACCTGATGAATTCTCTAAAATAAAGTATTCTTACTTTTTAAACAATTTCTTTTTGTACTGCATAGGTTATTTTATAAAACATTTACCTCAGGTTAAATCTTACTGTCACTTATTGAGCTTACAAACTGCCAATCAAACGATACTAACATGTATTATTTAGATATTAAACAACTAAAATGAATTGAACTCAACTACACCCTGAAGGTGAATACATTTTTTGTGAGGTCAAAATGGGGTCTGAGAATTTGGCATTTATTAAAAGCTTATTTTGTTAACTATTTCAATCTAATTGGTTTTCTTCTTAACCCATGTATTTTGTTGTATGGATTTATGTTCTAAGAAAAGGTCAATTCCCCAGTCCACCAAAAGGATCCAGGATACAAATGAAGATTAAGAACTCCCTGGATTAGATAGCCACCAAATACTGGGAGTGGTAGCACTCAACTGGATTTGCTCATGTAATTATAAACAGTAAGGTTTTATTGACAGCTAAAGAATGATGAATGATAAAGAAGTCATTTTCTTTTTATTTTGATGCTATTTACATTTACATTTCAAGTGTGTTTAATAAATTCTGAAAATAATAAATTTCTTATATTAGGTTGCTATAATTCTGAAAAATTCTTTAAGAACAGTCTATTTTTCCATCTTGTAATTCTCTGATAAGCAGTTCATAAATATTTGTTGAATGACTAAATGAATATATTATTAAAATTGACTTGTGTAACTGTGTTTTCTTCCTCTATTTCTGATGGTATCAGAACACAAACTGAAACACATTTTTTTTCTTTCTTTTACTTTATTTCTCATGAGGGTCTCTATTTTTTTGGGGGGAGGAGTATTAGGTTTACTCTTAAGCAAGAATATTAGTAATGTATAAAAAATCACTTGTACAAAAATAAAAAATAATAATAAAAAAGAGGAAAAAAAGAAACTGTCTTAGAGAGTTGCTTTGAGCAGGTGTTATAATCCCAAGTTTTCTGAACCAGATTAAAATGTAATTTTAATATTTAACAAAATAAATAACAAAGATAATGTTTTTCTAAGTTAATGTATAAAGTTGTAAGGATCCTTGTATATGGTCTTATGGCCCTATTTTTATTTGAGTTTGACAAGCCTGGTCTAGAGACAGTAATTATTTTGCCTAACATCTCATAGCTCTCTATGCATTAGGGACAGGACTGGAATTCAGTTCTCCCTGTTCTGAAGTCAACTCTCTTTCCGTGATGCCATGCTTCCTCAATATAACAATATCATATAATTGACATTATTGGTATTAGAAACTGGCACGAAAATGGCATGTGTATTAGACATAGATATTCACCTCTGAGCCATGAGTGTCTAAAATCAGAACTTGGTGACCAAAAAAGAATCTGAGAAGTGTCCTTTAGGGTCAGTGAAATCATAAGGTAGCAAATTTTAAAAATACCTTTTTCTTATCTTTAGAGCAAGAATGCTCTAAAAATCATGAAATATTTAACTAGAACAAGATATAGATATCATTTAGTCTAAACCCTTAATTTTACAGATAAGGAAACTGAGGTCAAGAAATATTAAATGGTTTGCCAGTGTCATATTACTAGTTAATTTATATCTGAATTTACCATGCTCCAGATGAGGCCTTTGACTTTCTCCACATATTAGGGACTTAGCAATCTAAGTTTCAGCACTGCCTTATTCATGGAAAAGTGATTTAAGTACAAATAGCTAGAAAATAAAAAAATTTTGAGGGTTGCATATAGTTATATCCTATAGTCTTTGAAAAATACACCTGTCAAGAGTTTATAAATGAACTGAAAATGAAAACTTTTTCCTGGTACAAAGGTACAACTGGTATTAGATATATTAGGAAATAATGTATACTTGTCACTCTGTTGATTGGTAATTAAATTTAATATAATGGTGTTGTTTAATGTGCCCATACTGGGTGATAATGGATATGCAAATAATAAAAACCTATTCACATTAAAATGCTCTTATTCTTCACCATTCCCCATCCCATCATTGATTTTAAACATTTTCTGTATTAATTACCCAAACCATAAACTTCAGAAACGTATTCATTACTTGATTGTAAACCATAAATGGTTGCACCGAATAGGCAAAGCTCATCCTTATTCAACTAGCCAATACATTTGCATTTTATATATGGTGTCAAATAACTTACTTAAACCCAATTGGTTTTAATAATTTCCTAACTCTGTTCCATTTGCACTTAATAGATTTATATTCCCATATTACTGTGCATTTCTCTTTGTTTTTCAAAATCTCAAATTATTCATGCTTCTAAAAGTAATTTTAAAAATTTTATGTATATATGCCTTTTCTCCTCACTAAGCCACATGCTCTGTGAAGGTAGCATCCTTGCCAGATCTTCAAAGGTCCCAGATCACTTCACACAATTATCTGTAAATAAAAGGCAACTAATAGACATTTGCTAAATTAAATTAACTTTAATTTAAATTTTACTTAAATCTAATTTTGTTTTTTAATATCATTTCATGTCTTCTCTTAATTTTAGATTCATTATATTAGTGTCTGTATTTATCGTTTTTTTGTAACACAATGATACTGCATTGACATACTAAAATGGCATTGATACCAATTATACAATTCTATGCAGAAATTTAAATCTGTAAATCAGTTGCCATAATAAGGACACCAAAAGAAACTTGAAAATGCCTTTCATCAAACAAACATATTATACTATTCAAACACTTCCTATTTACTGCCTCCTATTTATAAGTAATATGATTCTATTGTACTTATTCTTTGTTGATTATGAAAAATCTTTTATGATTCAGTAAAATACCACCTTTAACACTCTCTTTCAATAATCTATCTTCTCCTATCTGTATACCAAAATCACTCAAGATTCCTTGAAAGATAAAATGGAAATAATCCCATTCAACAACCCTGTGATCATGTATTATTTTCAATAACATCAAAAGGAAAGAGAACTCTGAATAATTATAAAGAACAATTGTAATGGAGCAGCTAGGTGGTGCAGTGGACAGAGAACTGGCCCTATAGAAGGACCTGAGTTCAAATTCGAATTCAGATACTTAATAATTACTTAGCTGCATGACCTTGGGCAAGTCACTTAACCCCACTTGCCTTGAAAAAATAAAAACAATTTTAATTAACAGTGTGGTGGAGATACAGGTATTGAAATATCCCTCTCTCCTCTGAACAAAGGGAAGAGACTACAGGTGCAGCTTAAGTACTATACTGTCAGATATTATCATGTTGTTCTTTATTTTTGCATTTAAAAAGCAGCTTAACAGTCTTTCTTTGTTACAAGAAATAGTTTACTATTGGGGGAAGGCTGTTTATAGAAATGATGGGTGTCAATCAAAAAAGTATTAATAAAATATTAACAAAAAAAAGAAACAAGAACACCCATGATGTAAAATGTTGAGCCAGAGAATTACTCAAATTTCAAGCCCCACAATCATTTAGACAATTAGCATTAATTAACCAGCTACTATTTAATAAATTATCCAGGCACTGTGCTAAGCACTGAGGATGGAAAGGCAAAGGATAGTTCTACTCTGAAGCAGGTCACAGGCTAATAGAACTATGTTATTTGCCATCAGCTGTCTTTTCCATGAAGTTTCCTCAACCATTCTGCCAAATCTATTTAACTTCATGTCATCCTACATCTGCCAAATCTTGAATTTCTCCCAATATGTAGCTCCCTTTTTACATTTGTCTTCTAAACGGACTCCCTGATTATTTTCCTAAAATGTGGCAGATGGCTTATTTCCAGATTCTACCCATCTAGCAATTATATTGCATTCTAAATACAGTGCAAACCTTTCAATAGAAATTGAATGTATCGTTAACATTGCCAAAAGGCTTGCTGCCATACAAACTGCCCCTTTTCTTAGCAATATATATTCAGTCCTGTGCTTTCTTATCTAGCGAGAATATGAACTCAGCTAATTAGAATTCATTTTGCTTCTAGACATGAACACACTTATCTCACAGGTGCACTGTTATACATCACCAAAAAAAAAAAGTCATTGAATATGCAGACTTTAGAAGAGAAGTAGTAGAATATGCCAGAAATCTGAGGTTCCATGATAGGGTTTAAGTTACATGTGGCATGATACTTATATACATGAATACATTTTCTAGTCTTGGTCTCAGTGTAACAGTTTCCCACATCTCACTAGATACATTATTTTATGAACTCAGAGCATTAAATGAAAGAAATGCTGCTTTACTTTACCCCTCAATTAAAAAAAAACTCTTCCCATGAATTACTGGGATGTGCAAACACTTAGTGCTGGCAAAATATCTTTTAAAAAATAGCCAATCAATAAAAAAGCAGAAAATAGGCTTCATGAATACTTTCTTTGCATGGTATTTTAAAAAAAAAGATATTATTATTCCCAAGAGAGGATTTTCACCCTCTTGATCTTGTCATTACCCAAAAGAAAACTACTCCAAAAAGCAAGAACCTCCATAATTTCTTTATCTAATTATTATCTTCTATTATTTTCTCTTTCTTAATGTCTTACTTCTCCTAAACTTATACTTCATTAGTAAAGCTCCAATCCCTAATACTGTTCCTCCAGGTACATTATTAACTCTGCTCTGGTTATATTCTTCTCCTCATCTCAAAACCTTAAGTGAACCATTTCAGCTCAACACTAAATATTGTCTTTGAGACTATGATCCTTTCACCTTTTGATGCTTGTTCTTTGTCATACACCAGCTCTGAATTACTCCCATCAACTACCTCTTTGGTGCTCCTGAACAGAGCCAAAGGAACAGGGAGGGATGTGTAGATAAACTACAAATTTATTCATGCCATATTATTTCAATTGGTACCCATGGCTTCAAGGCAATTCTTATTCCTAATTGATTTTTTTTCCTCCTCCACCTGTCTTTCCTCCTCCAATTTCATGTTGCACGTCTCCCTAACCAGATGACCTAAGGACCTCATCTCATGTCAGCAACTATGAGGCCATCTACTAAGAATTCCCTCTTCTCTCCTCATCTCACATCTTCCTCACCTTATGACCACTTGACATTCCCTACCATTTCCTCCTTTATTCCAAATCCCTTTCACTCATCAAGGGCAATTCCATTAGCTCAAGCAGGTTGTCACTTTCCAGTATTCCTTCTTTTTTACTAATCTTCAATTTCTATTTATTCCTACTTTATGTCTAAAAACACACTCAAATCTCTTGGCGGGAAGAATACCTCTAGATTTTTACCATCACCAATACCATCCTATTCCATTCCTTTCTCTTTCAATGGAAGTCTTTGAAAAAGCTATCTCCTCTCAATGCCCCTACAACCTCTCCTCTCACTCTTCTAAATTTCCTGCAATCTAGCTTCCAACTTCATTACTCAATTAAAACTGCTTTGTTCAGGAAACCGATGAGCTTTTCCTAATAAATTTAACATCCTTTTCTCAATCCTCATTTCTCTTTGCTGCATTTGACATCACTAATCATGGTTTCCTCTTGGAAATCTCATCTCTCTCTCTGATGTCAACATAGGGCTATCTCTTGGTTCTCCTCCTACCTGTCAGCTCAATTTCTCAGTGGATCATAATTAATGTCACACCCACTAACTTTGGGTATGGGTATACTCCAAGGTTCTGTGTTGGGCTAGCTTCTTATTTCTCACCATACTTTCTTACTCATTGATCTCATCAAGTTCTATGGATCTATTATAATCTTTCTTCAGAAGATTCCCAGATTTATACAACCAGCTCTACTTCACTCCCAAATTATCACAAATGTATCTCAAACCTAACATGTCTAAAATAGAATTAATTGACTTTCCTTTACATCAACCTCTCCTTTCAACTACTCTATTATTGTTGCTATCTTTCTAGTCACCTGGGATCACAAACTGGTTATCATACTGGACTCTTCAGTTTCATTTCATATACTCAAATAACTGTCAACAATCCAATCAATTGTCACAAATGTTCCCCTTTTCTAATTCAGTCCTTGATATCCTCTCACCAAAAATATTACAATATTCAGTCTCTTGGACTCAAGTCTCTTCTCCATCTATGCAACGCCCCCCACTCAAAAAAACCCTAGTGGTTCCTTATTACCTCTAGGCTCAAATATACAGTCTGTGTGGCATTTAGAGTTCTTCATAATTTAATTCCAGATTTATTCATTTCCCTCTGTGCAAGCTATGGTCTAGCTCTAAGGATGCTGGATTTCTTGCTCTTCCTCTCATGTAACATGATATCTCTCATCTCTGGGTTTTTGAACTGACTATCTCCCATGCTGAAATGCTCTCTCTCTTTGTTCTTGCCTGGATCTCTTAAAATGCATGGTTTCCTTCAAAGCCCTGTATAAGTATCACCTTCTACATGAAACTCTTCTTGATCATTCTAGGTTCTTGAACCCTCTTTCCCCAAATTACCTTGTATTCATTTGGTATATATTCTACAAGTACACATGTACACATACATACACACATCATACATGTGCTGTTTCTCCCATTAAAATATAAGTTTCATGAGGGCAGGAACTGTTTCACTTTTTTTTTCCTATTTACCAAAGCTTAGCATAAATGTTTGCAATATAGAAGACACAATATATAAACTTTGACAAGAATGTTCTATTTGGAGTAAGAAGAGATCTACCTTAAAATCCCACTTTGATACTAGCTATGCAACTAATTAACTCCTTCAAGTATCAGTTTTCTCATCTAGGAAGTGGAGCTAATAATACCTGAAATATTATTATACTGAATTGTTTGGTGCTCAAATGAGCATCTAATGACTGCTATAAAAGCAAGCTGATATTATTGTCGTTTTACAGAATGCTTTATCAAGTTATTTTAAGGATCTATCCAAATGCAACCAGTTGTATTATGCCTACCTGGTCTCAGCTTGTGCTTCCTGCATAATATAGTATGCCTCCTGTGCCTTATATACTATAACTCCGCTGCTATCCAAATAATCTGCTAGATAAAGCAAAACCTCTCATAATTTGAATCTTACAATTCCCTTCCATTCAGACATATTTTGAAATATTTTGAACTAGCTCTGTCCCTCTACTTCTATATACAATTAATTTAAGTGACAATGATTTTTCTTTCTAAAAAAATTCCTCCATTATCACCAACAAAACTTCCATAGATGAAAAGGCTCTAATAATTTCATTACTTAATATCATAACAGTAAAATAGCTCCATTAAGATAAGCTGTCAAGTTGAACATAACTTTTTTTTTGGTAACTGAGAAGGTCAGTAATTTTAGTTCTCTGAATAATGCATTTCATTTATATTCCTTAATGGCAAAGAATTATTAGAATCCTATATTTAAATGTTTAACTGCTTCTTCGTTTATAATTAAATGGTCTCTGACCATGTAAAGATATTAGCAATGGAAGGAGCAGTTAGCTCAAAGGACAAACTGAGAAGTCATGTATCTGCTCAATTTAAATTTCAACTCTGCTCTGACAACAGATGAGAGACACTGAGGAAAGTTAAAGCATCTTATTTTATCCTTTTTTTAGGTTTTTTTTTTGCAAGGCAAACGGGGTTAAGTGGCTTGCCCAAGGCCACACAGCTAAGTAATTATTAAGTGTCTGAGACCGGATTTGAACCCAGGTACTCCTGACTCCAGGGCTGGTGCTCTATCCACTGCGCTACCTAGCCGCCCCTTATTTTATTATTCTGTTGTACATTATGAATAATTATTTTCAGGGATCTTCAGAACTGGAAATTATATTTATCTTCCCAAGTTTGTGTTGAACTATTCATGAAAAATTTTTTTGCTTAATTCTTCCAATGAATTCTTTTATTTTTTTTAGTCATCAAAATTGCTAATTTATTAGAATCCCAACATAAAAACCCCTACTATAGTGGGGATAGTATTAAAATGACTCTTTTGTTAAAAAAAATTGTTAGGGGGGGGGGTGGCTAGGTGGTGCAGTGGATAGAGCACCGGCCCGGCCCTGGAGTCAGGAGTGCCTGAGTTCAAATCTGGCCTCAGACACTTAATACCTAGCTGTGTGGCCTTGGGCAAGACACTTAACTCCATTTGCCTTGCCAAAAAACCTAAAAAAAAGTTGTCAGAAGATGCCTACTAATATAAGCTAACATCTGTGATCTTTCTTTAAAAAGATTTTTCCTGAGTCTTGTTAAATCTGTATCTAGTCCATATTCTGTTCTTTAATTAACTACAGCTTCTCTTGGATATCTGTTTTGATTTACCTGTACTGATAAATCATATTTAAGTTAATAAAGCCTCATATTTATTGGTACAATATTCACCTGGAAATAAAGTACAGCTCACTATTTTTATATTTAATATAAAATATCTTCCTTTGTATGTAGACAGAGCAAGGCTACATAAAGGATTTCAGGGTTCAGAAATGAGTAATTGGCTTAAATAATAGGCACAAACTAAAAGCCAGATTACAATAGTGTGTCTGAAGGTGCTAAATAAAGCAGGCTTTCATCTGAAAGACCAGGCTTCACAAAGTAAAGAAAACCTTTATTTCCAACCTTTTCATCACTGTTGCAAAATTAAAGAAAATAAAGGTCAGGGTTCTGTTAACAAATGTAACATTGTGTGAAATAACTAATGTCATTGCAAAGTATATATGCTAAGCATTCTTTGTGAACTTTAGTGATGCTATTAGAATGAGACTTTGTAAACCAAACACAGAGACACCTTTCCTAGAGATATCATTGTATGGATGGGCCTTCAACAACCCAGAAGATTGTGCTATTTCCTGAATAACTACTGTAAGCTCTATTTCTTCATCCCCCCACACACACACTCTCTTCTCTCCCTCAGTTTACAAGTATCCTTTGCCCTCTCCCTAGCCTAATCCTCAGATCTAAGGGTAAGAGTAAGAAAACAAATCAAACTATTTTCCCCTCTGGAGTCTGCAGTCAGCTCTATTCTTATCTCCTCCTGACTCCAGGGACAGTGCTCTATCCAGCATATCATCTAGCTGCCCCCCTATTCTTATCTCCTCTGCCTTTTCTTCTTCTCTTCTACTTTTTAAAATGGTTATCCTAAAATAGTGAAAGAATGCCATTCTACCTCCTCCAGTCTGATCTAATGGTGGGCCATCAATTTTGAATTTTCAAACTCACTTCCAAAACAAGGATTGAAGAAAAGGCAGGAACCCACAGATTCAAAGGAGGTGTGAAGATGGGAATGTGTAACCAAGTCTTCCTGGCTCCAAGGCTGGCTTTTGAGCTGCTTTATAACAAACTAGTGCCAATGGGGAGAAATTCTTCTAGTTCTGCCCAGTCAATAATTAATTCAATAATCATTTATTTCTCAAGAACTGTGTTAAAGGCCAAAAATTGATGAAATTGATACTTAAGTATATTAACACACATGGTAACTTTATGTAAAATTAAAAACAACTTTAAAGTCCTTTAAAAGTAATTTTTGGGGGGCAGCTAGGTGGCAAGCAGGGAGTCCAAAGGACCCGAGTTCAAATGGGACCTGACACTTAATAATTACCTAGCTGTGTGGCCTTGGACAAGCCACTTAACCCCATTGCCTTGCAAAAAAAAAACAAAACAAACCTAAAAGTAATTTTTATCTCTGAAGAGGAAGTAAGATCAACATCTTTTTATAACCTACTAGAGGAATCTCTTGATGGATATGGCATAGAATTTTGTGCATTCTTTTAGAAAAGGTGATGGTGGCTCTCCATTTTAGCATAATAATAAACCACAACATATCTCCAGGACTCAGTACTTCTTCAAATTGTTATGTATTATACAATCCTGTAAGGGAGGAAGGTATCATTATCCCCACTTACTAGACTTACCAACTATCCAATGAATAGAATGGCTGGGCTCATTCCCTAGAGGGGAGTAAAGTGATAAGGTAGAAAGGAGTGGTATCATTTTATTGCTTTGGAAAGATTACCAAAAGATATAGTACTGGAAAGAAAGACTGGGTTGTAAATTATCTCTTGGCAAGAGTTTGCTAACCAACCAAACTTTCCCTTTCTCCTTGATCCTCTAACAAACCTAATCCTTGTGCCCTAAATATTCTTTTCTTTTATACCTCTATTACCATTCTCTGTGATTATTTACCTGAAGCACCTATGAGAAAGTCCTTTTCCTCTCAAAGATGAACTTGGAATCCAGTCAACTCTGATGTACCACACAGCTGTGGTAGCCTCTCATTCCTAGAATATCTTGGTCATTCTGAATTCCATTTACTTGTATAGCTCTCAAGTAATATAGATATAAATTAGAATTGTATATGTTTGTTGTATATCTCAATTTCAAAATTGATGAACAAACTGCCTATTTACAGAAAATTGCATTACTTTATATGGGGGAAATGTTTCCTAAGTATCCAAGGGATAAGTGGAAGAAATAGAAGGTTTCATCCAGTGTGGGACATCCAGGTCTTAGTTCCAGCTGTACCAGCAGTCCGTTGGCTGGAGAGAAGTCAATTTACCTTTCTATGACTCAGTTTCCTAACTTATCAAATGAAAGGTTTGAAAACTCGATCAATATAGGAAAAATCCACCCCAATGAAATCATAGTTCCTTGAAAGTAAAAAAAAAAATTGTTAACTATATTAGATTATTTTGAAAAATGTTATTTGAAAAATAGATTGAATGTAACATATTAACAAAACTGCTATGTTTATATCCCCTTCTGAACTTTAAAAAAAATTTTTCATCTATATATTTTAAAATTTTATTGATAATCTGGAAGTATAAATGAGAGGGAATACCCTTGTTAATCATAAATACAACAGATATAAATAGATGCTGTGAAACAGTAGAGTAATTCTTCTTTTGGCTAAAACTCAATTTATTTCAGAGTATCCCTACTTCTTAAATATTAAATCCCATACTCATGACTTCCTGAAACACAAAAGCCCTTGAAGGCTATGGGTTATAGCACCCTCAGAAACCATTTTTCTATATAACTCATAGTTCAGGGAATATTCTTTGCTGCTATGGTCAGGTTTCTGAAAACTATAAAGCTCCAAGTCTCATTTTTTGATTCACATCTCTTTTCCACTTATCACCCTTTAACCTAGTCATGCAAACTTCCCAAATTTGTGGATATACTGTTTATAACATGTCTTCAGAAATCTTTGCTCTGATGGAACAGTGACATCCAAGAGAATTTTGATGCTTGCTGGCCTTAGGGTAGCAGGTTGACTATGTCTGTTTTGTGACTGCTAGATAAGCTTCTATTATGAGCACAGAGATGATAGGAAGTTAATCGGATAATTGAAGTCAGGTGTCTGACAAAGTTTCCAAAATTTTCTTAAATCAAATAAAGTCTTTGCTTAACTAACAATTCAGTATCATTAAAAATGGATGATGTTTGGGTCCTTTCTTTTTTATTAACTGCTTAACAATCATCAAACATGGATATTTCAGTATAATAAAAGATTATACATGAAAATGTGAACTTATGTCCCCTTTTTAAACATGCATACTAAATCTGACACAGGATTAACAAAATTGTCCTTCTTGTTATCCTGAACTTTTTCTTCTGTGTATTTTTGACATGTTCTGTTGATGCTCAGCCTCCATCTTTTGCATCCCTAGTATTATCCACTAACTTCCCTTTGTCCTTGTCATAAATACATTCAAGAAACACAATTTCATTTATTGTTCTGTACCTCAAGTCCATGACCTTTCTGCCTAGAAGTAGGTGAAATGTTTTATGGTCATTCTAAAGTCACAAATGGCTATGGCATTAATTAAGAGTTCTAAGGGCAACTAGGTGGCACAGTGGATAGAGCACCAGCCCTGGAGCCAGGAGTACCTGGGTTCAAATCCAGTCTCAGACACTTAATAATTACCTAGCTGTGTGACCTTGGGCAAGTTACCTAATCTTGCTGCTTCACCTCCCAAAAAAAGTTTACAATTTTTCCAAAGTTAATTTCCTTTGCATTATTGTGATTATCATATAAATTATTTTCTTGGTTCTTTTTATTTCCCCCTATATTAATTAATCATATAAGTCTTCCCAGGTTGTTCCTGTCACTTGCATATGGATAATGCCAGTGCTCCTGGGCTTCCCTCCTAATTATAAGCCTTTGAGCTGATTCACTACCTGTCACTAACAGTGAATGTTTTAGACAGCCCTAAGGTATTATGAAACAGCTGGCTGGTTTGCCCTATCTTCCCCTAAAAGATGGGTGAAATCTTATTGTTCCCTAACAGAATTAGAATATTTGAATTATAACTCTGATCTTGCATAAACTGAATCAGCAGGAAAAGCCCAAAGCTTCTGGCTATGAACCATTTATAGTTGAAGCAGACATTACATGATCTAATCAGAAATCAGTTCTCCTTAGGTTGCACTAGCTGTACTTTTCCAGTGGGAAAAATCCTAACTCGACCTAAGCTGACCCAGACATTCTCTTTTAGGATCCAGCATCTTCCCAGAGGAGTTTTCTTAGTTCAAGAATTTTTAGAATTGATAACTTGAAATAGAAGGTGACAAAGGTCTGAAAGTGACCCACCCATAGAAATAAACAGAACAAATATGCAAAGTACAATTTATTTATTTATAACAAAATTTTAGCCAAATATTCTAAATCTCAGTATTCATTATGAGCTTAATAATAACCAAGAAAAAAAATTGTGCATAAAACTCTAGTAGCATTTTTTCCGAATTTTAGCCTTTAAAATAAATCCAATAATGGTATTGCCTCAAAGATATTTAGAAAGAAAATAAAAAATGAATTTTATTTGTGTTTTATTATTTCATTGCCCTATTTCCAGGAAAATACTGTCCTCATGTAGTTGTTATACAAATTTTTAAAGAAAGGTTAGGGGGCAGCTAGGTGGCGTAGTGGATAAAGCACTGGCCTTGGAGTCAGGAGTACCTGGGTTCATATCTGATCTCAGACACTTAATAATTACCTAGCTGTGTGGCCTTGGGCAAGCCACTTAACCCCATTGCCTTGCAAAAAAAAAAAAAAAACCTTAAAAAAAAGGTTAGGAGTGGATTTTTTTTTTTATAAAAAGTTGGGTTAAAATCGTTGATAAAATATGTGTTATTTACTCTTTAAGATTCGGGATTCAATCAAATCAAGTAGAAATCAAAACAATGAGCAGTCAAAATAGGATACTATTGCATACAGGGCTGAGACTCAAAAGATTCCAGAGTAATTCTTTCAGATTTTTATTTGGATTTATGAGTGGATGTATGCAGTATATCCATTCTACTTGTATCTTCATTCACATATGCTGTAAATAACCTATATGCATATGCATTTAGGTATACCTACATATAAATTTCTGTCATAGGGTACCTCATTTCCACAACTATGAAACTGAAACTATCTTTACCTATTCAAATTTCAGTTAAAATTCCACCTTCCCACAGGAAGCCTTTTCCAATTCCTCTTAATTCAAGGGCCTTTCTTTTGTTGATTATTTGTAATTTATCCTATCTGTCTTATTGAAATATAGTTATTCAAATGTTGCTTTTCTTCATTCCACTTTAATATTTTTGAGACTGTTATTCACTTTCTCAGTATTTCCAGGGCTTAGCATTGTGTCTTGCACCTAATAGGCCCTTAATAATTGTTTATTGATCAACCAACAAATAATTCATTGTATATCTAAGATGTGAAAGTAATGAAAGAGAACAAGATCAAATAGCTAGACTAGCTATAATCAGCCCTGATGACCAATAGGAAGATATGGCATAGATTTTCATGGGAGAGAGATTTGTCACTAGAAGGAATCTTACAGGTGAAATCCATCCCTGCCCTCATGTTATAGATGAGGAAACTGAGTTTCCTAGATAAGTTAAATGACTTGCAGAAAGTCATCTAGCTAGCTAGTGCAATTTAAACCCAGATTTTTCTGACTCCAAATTCAGAGCTTGATTCACTATACTACACTGCCTCTCCAGACTGGCCATTAAGGATTGAATAAAGAAACTTTGGGAAATATAACCTAGAATCACAGACTTTAGGGTGGCAAGTACAACTGTGCTTCACCCAAACCTGGGGCAGTGTTATGGAGCGAGATAGCCTGGTGCTGTGTATTGTGTAGGAGGAGGAAGCTATCACTATAATTGGATGAGAGAATGAATGCTGAATCTAACACTACATGCCTAACTAAGGGACTTACTTGAGTTTAGTATTAAAAACTTCAGAGTCATGTGGAAAGAAAAGCTAGAGATTGAATCAAAAGTTTATTTACAGAGCAGCTAAGTGGCACAGTGGATAGAGCACCAGCCCTGGAGTTAGGAGGACCAGAGTTCAAATGTGACCTCAGACACTTAATGATTGCCTAGATGTATGACCTTGGGCAGGTCACTCTTAACCCCACTGCCTTAAATAAAATTTTTTAAAAAGTTTATTTACTCTTCTGTATTCTTTGATTTATTCTAATCTATAGATCTCAAACTTCTGTTTGCTATTTTGCTTAGATTAATAGATTTATTCACTATTTGCTCTTTGTGATGGTGATCTTTTATATAACCAGGATGGAATAAACTGGTAAATATAAGCTAATGGCTACCCACCCTCTCCTTTAAGAATGACCAGGGAGGGAAGAAGTTTTTGTCCTAAGAGTCCAAATGTGGTACACTTAAAATAGAAATAAATGAGGCATATTTGATTGTTGCCTGATATCAGCACCTAGCAGTCCTGCATTTGGCTGACCCCTCCATGACAGAGGGTTGTGAGTAGAGAGCCCCTCCTCCTTTCCAGACCAGAGGTAGGTCAGCCCTCAGATCATTCATGCCACTCCCTAGCCTAGACAACACATTCAAACTTTTTAACCTTTAAAAGGGAAACTGATAAGGGAAAAAGTAATGAGAATTCTCCTTCTCCAAGTTGAAATTCAAAGAGATGATGACTCCCTGGAATATCTGGCATTGTGTTCCTACTTTAGCATCTGTCTTCATCAACATTTAAATGTCAGTATATCTAAAAGCTCTGGGTTAGGTGGTTTACAAAGATTTCTGAAAGGATTATGTAGATTTAAGAGAGAGAATACACCAACTCACTAAAGGGCAGATGGTTCAGAATCATTGTAGCAGAACAACATTGGATTACAGAGTATCAGAAAGATGTAGGAGAGTTCCAGAGATCATCTTATCTAAAACACGTAAGAAAACCCTTTACAGCAAGAATTCCTAACTCTTTTCTTTCTTTTCTACTGGACCCCTTTTGGCAATTTAGTGAGGCTTCTGGACCTCTCAACTTACCCATGTATAATTTTACTAACTCTCCCTCATGCCTCAATTTGTCTCCCTTTTCATCTCCATCTCTTCTTAGTTTTTCTGGTTTCCTTTAAGTCCAGGATAAAATCCTACCTTCAATCAACCAATCAGTCAACCAACCATAAACATTCACTAGGCAGTTATTATGACCAGGAACTGTTCTAAGCACTGGGGATATAAAAAGAGCTCAAAGACAGTCCCTGCCCTTAAAGGATTTCCACTCTAATGGAGTAGACAACATGTAAGCAAATGTATACAAACTATAGACAGGACAGAGAGAAGGCAATGAAATTAGGAAGGCTGAAGAAGACTTTCTGTAGAAGGAAAAATTTTATCTGGGATAAGGATGATAGCCAGGGAGAATACTCATGGCTTCAGTGTTTTGTTCATGGACAGGTCAGGAGTCCAGGGCCACTTCATCAAAGAGTTTGTGCTGGAAGATAAGATGTAAAAAAACTGGAAAGATAATAGAGGATTAAGTCATGAGGAGCTCTGAATGCCAAACAAAACAGTTTGTATTTGTTTCTGGGGGCAATAGGAAGCCACTGGAGTTATTGATTAGGAAGATGGCATGAAAGGAAGATCACTTTAGTGGCTGAATGGAGAATGGATTGGAATGGGAAGAGACTTGAGGTAGTTAGACCTACTCTAAGTCAATAGTCCAAGCAATGAGGCGATACAGGTCTCTGTCAAAATCGGGGCAGTATTAGAGGAGAGAAGGTGTAGTTGAGAGATGTTAGAAAGGGGAAACCGACAGGCCTTTGGCAACAACTTGGATATGGCAAGTGAGAGATAGTAAGGAATCTGGCATAACAGAGCAAGGGTTTGGGAGTATGGTGTTGCCCCCTAAAGTAAAAGAAGATAGGAGAAGAAGGAAGGTTTAGGGAGAAAGAAAATGAATTTTGGATATACTGAGTCTAAGATTTCTATCGAATGTTCATTTTGAGATGTCTGAAAGGCAGTTGGAGATGTGAGAGTGTAGGTAAGCAGAGAACTGGGGGAAGAAAAGTAGATTTGAGAATCCTCAACATAGAGATGGTCATTAAATCCATAGGACCTGATGAGATCACTAGGTAAAGTAGAATAGAGGGAAAAGAGAAGATGGCCCACATACAAGACTGAGGGACACCTCAGTTATGTGTAATCTAGATGAGGTTCCAGCAAAAACGACAGAGAAAGTGCCATCAGGAGAACCAGGAGAGAATGATGCTCCAAAAATCTAGAGAGAAGAGCACATATCAAGGAGGAAGGAGGAGCCAGTGTGAAAGGCTGCAAGAGGTCAAGGCTTCTTATAGAAAATTTACTTAATGTTCTCTTAATGCCACCAAGTTCCCTCTCTTGATTATCTCCAGTTTATGCTGTATACATCTTGCTTTTACATGGTGTTTGCATACCAGCTTCCCCACAAGTTCCTTGAGAGTAGGACCTTGACCATCCCTAAATACATTGTTGGGCATAATTGTAGGAGCTTTAGAAATGCTTGTGAATGATTGTTAACTGACCTCTAAATGTTTTCAAATTTATAAAATAAGAAGCTCATGCATCCCAAGCATCCCCAATGAGTGTTGATTTATTTCTTATTTGAACCTACTATTCCCTTCTTACTTTTGGATAGCTTTCATTGTGAAGGGATTTGTTCCTTACAGCAGGGAAACCTGCCTCTCTGCAGCCTCCAACTAGTGATTCTAGCTCCATTGTATGAAACCAAGCAGGTCAAGTTCAATCCTTCTTCCTCATGACAAGTGTCTTTCAAATATTTGAAGACAGAGAGAGTTGTAGTGCCTCCCAGAATGATGATGTCTTCCTGAAGCTGGAGAACTATTATTTTAAACTGAAATTTGTGGGTCATGCTTCCAATTCTCCTACTCACTACCCTGGTTGTCCTTTCATGAATACCATGCATTGAACTGTACTCCCCAGAAATGAACAAATTATTCTAGATGGAGTTTATCTAAGACAGAATACAGAATATCTACAAACCTATAGCAAGGAACCAGAAACAAAGTAGATTCCACTAATTGGGAGGAAATGAACAAACTGTGGCACATGCCTATAGGAGACCATAAGAAATAATAGAAGGGAGGGAGGGAGGGAGGAAAGGAGGGAACTGGAAGCAAGGGAAGGAGGGAGAAAAGGAGGGCCATGAATAAGAAATGAGCCATTTCACAAATATTTATTAAGTACCTTTAGGTGCACAGAAAATCTGGCTAATGTTTGAGAAGAGGCAATAATTAGATAAAGTCCTATCTCTGTCCACATGAAGTTCATAGTTTAGTGGGGGGGGCAATAATATATAGGTAAATAATTTTACTGTAAAATAATATGCAATAATGTATAAAAGTTCCAAGTGAAAAAGGTTATTAGGAAGGTTTTTCTTGAAAAAAAGATGTATATATACAATAAAGAATAGGGATGAAAGATAAGATTTTCTGATAGAGGGAAGAATTATACAGGAAAATGCAGATTATATATGGGATATAATCTATTTTGGTGTAATACATATGTAAGAAGTAACATAAGACTAGAAAAATAGAATGGAACTAGACCACTAAGGGTCTCGAATACAAGGATATGAGGCCTCAACTTGGTAAATTTTGTTGTTCAGTTATTTCAGTCATTCCCAACTTTTTGTGACCCATTTAGAGTTTTCTTGACAAAAATACTGTTGTGGTTTGCCATTTCCTTCTCCAGTTGATTTTTCAAATGAAAAATTGAGGCAAACAGGGTTAAGTGACTTGACCAGGATCACACAGCTAGTGTGATGAAATTTGAATTCAGGTCTTTCTAATTTCTAAATCCAAAATTCTATCCCCTGGGCCAACTATCAAGTTGGTAACAGATAATCAGCAAACAGGGAGGGGTTTTGTGACATCACTGGAATACTAGAATAAGGAAGGAGTCGCAACTTGGTAAATAATTGAAAACAAATAGGTTAAGTTTGTGGCATCATTAGAATAATGCAAAAGGAAGATGTCCTAGTTGTACTACTTTGGGATTGCTCTGATTGCGTTCTCCACCATACCCCAGGATGTTCATATGTTCATTATTGGGATGACCTCATCAGCCTATGAGAACTCATCAGAAGGGGCGGCTAGGTGGCCTAGTGGATAAAGTCAGGAGTACCTGGGTTCAAATCTGGTTTCAGACACTTAGTAATTACCTAGCTGTGTGGCCTTGGGCAAGCCACTTAACTCCATTTGCCTTGCAAAAACCTTTAAAAAAAAAGAGAGGCCAGCTCAGGCATCATTTCTCATCTTTGGAACCTCTTTCATTCCAGTTTCCAAGTACAGTAGAACTTTGATTTATGAGTAAACTGGTTTATGTATGCTTTACTAGATGAGAAAAAATTTTTGCAAAATTTCTCTTATAGAAAGAACAAAAATTTGCTGTGCAAGCATCTTAACACTGATTCATAGAGGAATGACACTCAATTAGGGCAAATTTTTCCCTCGCTTTCATATATCAAATAATGGAACCTCATTCAACACACATTGTCCATTTCTACTTCAATACTATCTCCATGGACAGTCCCTTCTCATTATTCACAAACATCCTCTTTGCTTATGCCCTCATTACTTCTTATCTGGACTATAGCAAAGTCTCCTAATGGGTCTACCTGTTTCAAGAAACTCCCCTCTCCAATTCACTCAGAAGCAAACAAAAGGAAAAAAAACATCAGTGAGTCAAAACATGAAAATGATTCTAAAATAAATGAAAAACAAGTGAAGACAGAAGTGTTAGTCTTACTTTTAGTGAAAGTAACATAAGAGAGAACACTCTGAAATCCCCGAAGTTCTCATGGAAGGAAATTCTTCCTCCAAGCAAAAACCTTTCCTCCTCCTCCCTCTATCTCTCTCACACTAGTCACTCTTATCAAAAGTAAAGGATAGCAGGTTAATTTGATTTATTTTCAGTTTATGTTGAGTACTAATCATTGCTATTGTATTTCAGGTGCATTAGGGTAAAAAAAAACTTACTTAAAATTATAAGTAATTATTTTTATATGAATATTTTTGGGGATGTGATACCAATCAACAGACTACATGATTTCCTGTAGAAAAATTTACTTTGTAATACAAACAAATTGCATAAGGAACAGAATCTTGGAATGAATTAAATTTGCAAATTGAGGTTCCATTTTACTTCTCTAGTAAGACACCATGACCATCCCTCCCTCCCTCCCATACCACCTAGGCAAGCTTTTCAGTTTTCTTTTGTGTGTTGTCTTCCTCGATTAGATTTTAAGCTCTTTGAGGGCAAGGACAATCTTTTTCTTTTCCTGCTCTTGGAAATAATGACAGGAGATGATTAAAAAATGTTTCCTGACTACAAGCATAAGAAAAATATAATTAAAAATAAGAGGGTCTAATCTTAAATATGAATATGAAAAAACTGAGGTTTAGAAAGGGGAAGAATTTGCCTAAAGGTTGTTTATCACTCAGGATTCAAACCTAGGCACTATGATATCAAGTTCTTGGTTTACCATCAATACACTGCTGACTCTCAAAAGAAGAGAAGATTAAGGGAAGTTAAGACACAACCATTTAAGCTCTAGGTAATACTAAGGTAAAAGAGGAACACATAGGAGACATTTGGCAGCAGTAGTATCAACATGATAAAGAAATGGATTAGATATAAGAGAAGAGGGAGAAGAATCAGTTAAACATAACACCAAAATTTTGATGATTTAAGTGGTGTTTTTATTGAATGAAAAAGTGAAGTGAGAATAAACCATTAGAAGAGAGGAGTAGATGTAGAATTCATAAGAATAATCAACACTGAAGATATGATCTAAGTCACATTTGCTCAGAAATGATCCCACCAAACAAAAAAGTGAATAAAGTAGTCAAAAGAGAAGGTAATTATGAAGAAAAACAGTCCCTGAGGAAGACAATACACAAAAGGAAGCTGAAAAAAAAAATCTTGGTTATCTCCAAGGTCAGGAAAAAAACATGAGGAGTTGTGATAAAGACAAAGAAGGAATGGGTAAAGAGGTAAATGTATAATGAGAAGAGTAGGACTGGCCTAAACATGAATTTCGAAAAACTCTCCAAAGAAAGGGGAAAAGGAAGCCCCCTTTTCTCAGATAGGTTTGTTTTCCAAAAAGTAAAAGGGAAAGCACAGAAAGGGCAAGTTAAAGATTAGTTACAAATTGACCTATGATACTTTCATGATGTCTTGTTAAGTTCTTAATACTTGACATTTCCTCTCAAGACAAAGTGAATTATTCTCATAAATTTATGTTTCTAAGAAGCCTCTGCCTTCCTGAAATTTCAGATATTCTAGCAAAATTTTTCAGGAACTAAAGGTGGAGGGGGTGGTTCCTATGTGAATTTCTATCATATCATAGATTCTTATTTGCAAGGAAAGTCATCTAAATCCACCTCATAAAGAAAACAGAGACAACTTGATAGTGATGAAACTTAAAAATATTTTAGGGTATGGTCTAGTTTTGGGTTTGAATGTGTAATGACTCCATGAAAGGATTGGTTTTGACCCTGAAATATTTAAGGAGAAAAAAAGTTTATTTATTATTACTATGGTTAGCAGAAACTAAGGGAGAGAGAATAGGAATTAGCAGCAGCAAGCAGCTAGGTTTTCCCAAGAATGGGATGACTTACAAAAGGGAGACTTGCCATCTTTGGATAAGCAGTAAAGACTTGAGGGGCATGAGAGTTTATTTGAGGCATTTATCATGCTCCCCAAGAGCAGGGTGGTTTTCCAAAAGAAGACTCAACTCAACTCAACTGAGGAGAGAATGAGCTTTTAAAGGGTCAGTAAGATGAAGAAAGTTACACATTGATGGAGGTAGAAACTCGAGCAGAGATGAGGTAATAAGGGATATATAGATGAGAGATGTTGCTCAAAGAGCAAAGATGAGGTAATTAAGGACTTGTAGAAGAGAGGTCACAGCTCAAAGATTTAATCCTTTAAGGTTAGGGCAGGAATCCATTGTTTTGTTGATAGAGCCCTGTTTTGTGCCTGGAGGCAGGGATTTACTGAGTCCTGGCCTAGTTGGACCAAGATAACTATATTAAAAAGTTCATAGAAGGGGCAGAACCAAGGTGGTCTAGTTAAGGCAAGAATTCTTACCAACTCTCCCTCAGAGATCACTCCAAATACCCTTAAATAATGACTTTAACCAAATATTAGAATAACTGAAACAACTTGGAAGATCGACAGAAAAGGTCTGTTACATTGAGGTTAGAAAGGGTCTGAAATGCAGCCCAGGCTGCACTGGAGCAAAAAAGCAGTTCCAGCCATCCAGGAACAGCCTGCCTGGTCCCTGGCAGCTGGGGCTGTTTCCAGACCTTTCAGTCCAGGAATTAACAAGGAAAGTTGGGAAGTTTAGCAGGAAAACTGCCACACCAGAGAGAGAGATCACAGCCCAGTCCAGCACAGACCTGCCTTGGTACCAAGGAGTAGGCCTGGGGAGCCACCCAGCAGCTGTTTCCAGAGCACTCAGCCCATGGCCATAAGGAGTTGGGGAGACTGTTGTTTTGCCCATACTCAGATCCAGGTTATAGTCTGGGCCCCAACCTTAGGAAATGGAGTTTTATTGTATAGCAGAGCAGAGATTCCCCTCATGTTTCCAGGGCAGAGGGGAGTGCTTATGGTCATCCACAGACCAGAGCACAGGCCAGGAAAACAGTCCTTGGAAGAATTGAAGTCCCTGAAAACAGCTGCAAAAACCCTCATAAGCTTGTGATAGTGCACACTCCACCATGGAAGCAGAACTCCACCTTAACAAAGAGTTAAAAATCAAGTCATGGGGGGAATGAGCAAACAAAAGAAAAAATATGATTATAGACAATTGCTCTGTTCCTATGGAGGATCAAAATATGCATTCAGAAGAAGTCAAAACTTCTGTATCCAAAGCCTCCAAGAAAAATATGAATTGGTCTTAGGCTATGAAAAGCTCAAAAAATATCTTGAAAAATCAAATAAGGGTGATAGAAGAAAAATTAGGAAGAGAAATGAGAATGAAGAAGGAATCTCATGAAAACCAAGACACCGGCGTGAAGGAGATACAAAATAACATCTTAAAAACCAGTTTGGATCAAATTGAAAAAGCAGTCCAAAAGGTCAATAGGTAGAAGAATGAGCAGAATTAAAAAGCAGAATTGGCAAGATAGAAAAGGAGTTACAAAAGCTCTCTGAGGAAAATAATTCCTTCAACTGTAGAATGAGCTAAAGGAAGTGGATGACTTTGTGAGAAATCAAGAAATAATAAAACAAAACCAAAAGAATGAAAAACTAGAAGAAAATGTGAAATATCTCATTGGAAAAACAAGTAACTTGGAAAACTGATCCGGTAGAGATAATTTAAAAATTACTGGTCTAGCTGAAAGTCATGACCAAAAAAAAAAAGACCTCAAACTTCATTTTCAAAGAAATTCTCCAGGAAAATCACCCTGACATCCTAGAAGCAGAGGGTAAAATAGAAATTGAAAGAATCAACCAAACACTTCCTGAAAGAGATCCCAAAATAAAAACTGCCAGGAATATTACAGCCAAATTTCAGAACTCCCAAATCAAAAAGAAAATAATACAAGCAACCAGAAAGAAACCAAATATTGTGGGTTGACAGTCAGGGCAAAATTTAGTAGCTGCTATATTTAGAGCTTGTAGTACTTGGAATATGATATTCTGGAAGACAAAAGAGCTTGGATTACAACCAAGAAGAATCAACTATCCAACAAAACTGAACATACTCTTTCAGGGGAAAAGATGAATATTCAATGAAATAGGGAGACTTTCAAACTTTTCTGAAGAAATGACCAGAGTTGAACAGAAAGACTGATCCTTCAAGTATTAGACTCAGGTGAAGCAAAAAGAGGGTGGATGGAAAGGGTAAAATATGAGGAACTTAATGATCTTGAACTGCTTCTAGTCCTGCATGAGAAGATGATACTGATAACATATAAAAGTTCTCATTTATTAGGGTAGTTAGAAGGAGCATATATATATATTATATATATATATATATAATACATATATGTTTTATATATATATATATCATATATGACAAGGCAGAGAAGAGAGTTGAATTTGAAAGTATAATATATTTTTAAAATGGAGCTAATGGGGAAGAAAGGAATGTATTAGGAGAAAGGGAAAGTAGAGGTAGAATGAGCTGTTATTTCATATAAAAGAGGCAAGGAAAAGTTTTTTCCAGTGGAGTGGAAGAGGGGGGGAGGTAAGGAGGAGTGAGTGAATAAGCCTTTACTCTCATCAGAAATGGCTCAGAAAGGAAATAACAACACATTCAATTGGATCTAGAAATACATCTCACCCTAGAGGAAAATAGGAGAGAAAGAGTTGGGGAAAAGGGGATGGGGGAGAAGGGGGGGTAAGTGATAGAAGAGAGAGAAGATAGTGGGAGAGGGTAGTCAGATACAACACACTTTTGAAGGACAGGGTGAAGAGAGAGAGAGAGAGAGAACAAAGTAAATTGGCTTGGGGAGGGGAATAGGATGGAGAGAAATACAAACAGCAATAGCAACTATGGGGAAAAAAATTATTGAAGCAATTTTTCTGATGGACTTATGATAATGAATATGATCTATCTCCAAAACAGAGCTGATGGTATCTGAGCACAGACTGAAGCACACTTTTTTTTCCTCTCACTTTATTTTTCTTGAGGTTTTTTTTTTCAGGGGGGGGGATTTTGTTTACTTACCATGACTATTGTGATAATGTGTTTCATGGGTACACATTTTTAACCTTCACTAAGTAACTTGCCTTCTCAATGCAGGGAGTGGGGTAGAAGAAGGGAGAGAATTTGGAACTCAAAGTTTTGGAAGTAAATATTGAAACCTGCTATTGCATGTAGCTGGGATAAAAAAAAACTTAAAAAGAAAAAGCAAAAATAAAAAGTTCATATACCTCATTTCAATAGCTCAGACAACTTGGATGGGGGTCAGTGTGAATGCAAGGTCAGATCGGAAGTTAACAATTTGACTAGGTCAGCACAAGGGAACATATTAGTAGTCATAAAACATATTGCTTTGTTTAATATTTCTTCTGCTACACGAAGATAAAATTAATATTACCTTTAAATAAGCAAATTGGCCAGAAATAACATTCTGTTAAGTTTGCCAAACTTAGATATAATATGCTACTCTTTTAAGTTTTAAAATATAAATTTTGAACTCATAGAATTTAAAGATTTAAACACTTATCTTCTAAAGAAATGAAATTACTTGGATTTCTCCAGAACTTATTAAATATAGGTAGAAAGATTACTAACAGTAGAGAGGGGGACAAAGATTTGAAATCAACAGAAAAATATCTACTCATATGGTTTAAAAGGTTATTTAAGGCAGAATAGAGATAGGACCTATCATGTTTTGTATTAATATGCATGATTGGCTTCTACCAGGACAAGCTGAATACAATAAGAAAAAGAGATATGAAAGGATGGGGGGAAAGAACAGCACAGAAAGAGTTAAAAGAATATTGAATTAGAAAGTAGAAAGCTAACATTCAAACTCTAAGTTGGACATTATTACCTTAGGCAAATCACAAATCTTCCCAGCTTCAATTTCCTCATGGTGTATAAAAATGCCTCTAACAATCTACCCTGAAATGTAGATTGAGGTGGAGGAATAAATGAGATAACATGTAAAGTGTTTTGTAAACCATAAAGAATTATTAAAATGTTAAGATATTAATATTATTAGGACTGATGATTCAGAATGGCTCTCAAATCTGTCCTCATTCTAAGTTATTTTTCTACTTGTAATCATTAATACCTTTTTAGTCTGTCAAATGACTATAAATTTCTAGTTATTAAAATGTTCTTTCTGCTCAAGTCACAAAATATGACTAGGTTTTTATGTCATTTGTCCTGGTAATAACCTGTGGAGTCTTTTTCCCCCCCAGGAACACTTTTTTTTACCCTGGCCATACCTGAGTTCCAAAACTATCTTACACCAACACAAGTTCAAGGTCAAGGTTATAGGCAACTGCCATCAAGAAAATTTCTAGAATTCATTTTTGAAAACTATGGTAGCTAATAGGATTTCCCTATCATGCCTGGGATCAGAGACATTCCACTAGTAAATGAAGTCTAATTCCAGAACGGAATTCAATTAATGCTAAGAAACTACTGAATAGTTTTAGAAATAATACCTAGATATTTATCCTTTCCCTAAAGTCGATTTATATAATAGAAGGAATGTAGCATACTTCATTGCACAACAATGAATCAAATCATGTAGCAAATGATGGAATTCATTCTGAGAAAATCCATGAGTATTTATCTCTCTTTCAAATAGTGATACTTCCCTGACCATAATTTTAAGAGTTTTTACTACACATAAAAGAATAATCAATACTCAATCAAAAGGGGATGGAAAATATTCTCTCACAGCTTTTACAGCTGCACCAAACCACTATTTCAAAACAAAACTGCCCAAAATGAAGCTCCGCTCTCTGTAATTTCTCAACTGGTAAAAAATTAAGTCTCTCACAAAGCAGACACAATGCAAACTGAGAGGATACAATATAAAATCACTAAACACTGCACCTTTACTATAAGTAAACTGAGCTCACTGCCTGGCCAGGCTACTAGCCAAAATCCTCAGGGCCGTTTTGCCTGGAGAGATTGAAGAATTTACCTGAAGGGACTGGATTTATACCAAAGCTAATTCCAAAATTGATAAAGTCCAAGAGCAGAAGTATGTTTACCAATAGACAACACATTAGGCTATGTATTAAAAAATAAATATATGTGGATTATACATGTATACAGTAAATGCGAATGAACCCGGTTGAGGTTCAGAAGCACTGGTTCCTTAACAACAATGTAGGCATTATAAAGAACTCTATGCTTAAATTATAGAGCCAATAAGATAGTGCTCCCCCCCCACTCCTCAAAAGCAAACCCAAGACTACACAAAAAGGCTACTTCACTAAAAAAAGGTGCCAGCTTTTGATTATACAATCAGTAGGTGAGAGAAGCTGCTACTATTAGCTTCTTTATAAAAGGGGATTCAGGGAAGGAAGTAAAGATAATACTCAAGTTGGGTGTTAACAAGTTTTTTGGATTAAAAAAAATGATTTGAAATTACTGGCCAAAATGTGTTTTCAGAATCATTCATATTCAGTGACTTTTGTAGTAAACTTTAGATAAGGCATTGACAGATATGGGCTTGAATTGAAGCTACTTAATTAATAGCTATGATTTTGGGCAAGTCACTTCTGAGCCTCAGGTTCCTTGTCTGTGAAATGGGGATGATAAAACATGATCTGCTGTGTGCGAAGAGATTTATAAAATTTAAAGGGATATATGAATGTGAATGAATATAATTATTGGCTAACATTATAGACATTATTTCCATATATTTGCTTCATTATACAGAGGCAGCATAACAGGGTAATGATAGCATTAGACTAAGTCAGAGTCATTTATTCAAGTCCCAGGTTTTCTATATCAACCTAGGACAAGTCACTTTAGTTAATCCTTCCTTCCTAGACTATGAAGTGGCAGTAAGAATGACTCAGTTTAACTATCCATCAGGATTGGTTTAAATTAGATATTAGGATTTCAAATGGCAGAAGCTATCCAAAAGGAAACAAAGATAAAAAAACAAACCCAACTGTGTTTTAAGTATAAACAGTACACAATAGGTCTGATTTCTCTATGTGAATAAACCACTGCCCTAAAATGTCAGATTTGTCTTGAGTCAGGTGAATTCTGGTAGAATCAAACTTACTCTCAAGAAAGTAGTTTACATACCTGGCATGCTCTGACCTTGTTAGAGGACAGAATTTCTCTACTGATTGTTCCTCATATTGAATTACAACATATTCACAATACCTCTGAAAGTTTGCATAAAGTCCAGGTGGGGGTGGGGGGTATCATCTTGTACTATAACAATGACCTTTCTCCAAGCACAGATAACCAAACACAAACACTTCCTTTTTCTACCGGTAGGTCATGGGATAAGAATTGTAAATGAAAAAAAAAAATCCCTTTCTACTTTACTCTTTAGAAAATGGTTCAAATATTTCACAAACATGAAATGTCAAACAAAATGTACTACAGAATATTTTCACATTCATTCCCAAGACAAGCAACAATTTGTAGAGACTGAAAATTAAGATATTTTAGTTTAATTACATAATTGAGCATACATTTAGAGTGTCTATATTATTGCCCACTTATAAAGTGTCACTGCAAAGAAGCAGAAATATAAATGAAAATGACCCTACTAATTCTATGTGGTAGATATGTGTCCATATATACAATATGTTTATCTGAGTATATATATATATAATATATATATATATATACACACACACACGTGAAAATATATATACATATATATGAAAATATAGACATATATACAAACACAAATATACATATAACATTTTGGTGTATGTATATTTGTATATACACATATATCTATCTAAATTTTTATCTATTTACATACACACACATAAATGGCAGATACTTTGGACCAAGTAGTTTTCCAACTGAAAAATTCTCTCATTATTAACACACCTTAAATAATAGTTTAACATACTCTGTACAATTCTTTTACATAATCTATAGTATTCCAAATGTCTTACAATATTATATAGTATAAATAAACCAAAAACAGTTTTCTATACATGAGACCAGAAGCAATACTCTTATTTTCTTGACTAGTAAATTAAAACTTGGCTGACTACTCTATTGGACATGGATAATTCCACCTATATCTACATTAATTTCATGAAGCATCACCTACCATAGTTTTGGGTTTGCTGATTGCCACAAGACTTGTAAGGAAGTCCTCATCATACAGCTGGCTAAAAACATGGGCATCGTAGGCTACCATTATGGAGATTTCTTCCATCATCTTGCCAACTGGCTTCCCAACAGCAGCAGCAGCAACTGCACCAGAGCCAGACCAGGTTCACTATCCAAAGAAAAATCTTGCTGCAAGCTCAGTGCCAAAGAACACACCCACCTGAAGAAGCTAGAGTGGGTGGAGAGTCACAGACCAAAAAAAAAAAAAAGATACCAAAGCCTTGTCTTGCAGTCACCCCTGGTGGGAAGAATAAGAGAGGTTGCTGTTATCTCTGTAGGAAGTGCATGCTATAAAATTTGTCTTGCATTCTCAACTCAAGACTTGGAAAATTCAGTTTCTGAAATTTTTCCTCAAACCTCAAGAAAAAAAAGAATTCCCTTAGTTAATATTAGAAACTGAACGCCCACCAAGAAAAAGGTAACTGTTAGCAAAGTTTTTCAGTTCTTGGTAGAAAGATGAAAAATTCAACCAAAACAAAATTCTTCTTAACAGTTTATCTCTGTCTTTTGTCTCTACAGGAAGATTCTTCTTCTTGGGGGAGTTAAGATTTTCTTAAGATACTTCTTGTTAATTCTGCATGCTCAAAGGAAAGCATGGGATGACAACTTTTAGTTTTTAAAATAGCATAGTTTTTAAAGAGCTATGAATTTTAAAATATATTCCATAATTGAAGCGGAAAAGCCTTCTCTCACACAGTATTTTTGATTTTTAAAAGTTGCAAAAAAAGAAAAATGATATATGGATATCAGCAATAACCACACCCCAACCTCCAGCCCTCCAAGGGAAGAAAAAAAAAATAACCTGACATCCAAAAGCTTTCAACAGAGCTCTTGATCTAGCTCTCTGTTGTTCACCAAAAAAGTAAAGTTACTACTTGAAAAAATTATAAGGTTCTTGCTTAGAGAAAGGCAAGCATTTCTAATCAAAACAAACCATTCTTGCAAAGAAAGACTCCCAGCATTTTATTTTATACAAAAAGAAAAACAACATAAATCTCCTCCCACAAGTTTAATTTTCTTTTTCACTGATTTCAAGGGAAGATTTACTTTTAATTACAAAGTGAGAAAAAGACAGCCATGGTGGGTTCATGCCTCAGTCTTACATGAAAAACATTCAGCTGTGGAAAGCAAAGAAATTCAGTAAATATCCCCCAATGAAAAAAAAAAGAGGGTAGGAGATGAATTCTGAAAGCTTTTAAAAATTGCTTTTAAAAAATTTATTTCTATGATCTCATAGAAATAACATCTACATTCTATTCTATGGGGAAAGGATAAAGGGATGAGAAAAAAAAAGTAGAGCAAATATCTTCAAAACCTGTATTCAAAGTGACCATAATGCTTGATAAAGATCTAGCCTTCCTTAGACAGAATCCCCATTATAAAAATCTTATCCTAACTTGAACTTGATCCGTTGGAAGGATATTCCTTCAAATTTGTCAATGAGGGAAGTCCCAAATTCAAAAGACAACTGACCATATGGGAATGTCTCTCCAACTGACCTGTAGCAAAGACACTGGGTTGTCCCAGGTTTGCTTTCCAGAACAAAAACAGGATAAGCCCTAAGGGGTACTCCTCTTCTTCTCCCCACCCCAGGTTTTTCCTTGTGTATCTTTCACCAAGAAGAATATGGTCATTTAAATGGCACCAAGCTAAATTTGCATGTGAAAAGATCTAAGCAACAGCTGGAACATTCTGCATTAAAACCCAAACAAACCTTTCCCTTAAACAGGAAGGTGGGGGGGGGGGGGGGGAGATACCTTATTGCTAGGAAACAGAAAAGCGTTCTAACAGGCTTAGTGGAGCAAAAATGCAACACTAGAGGTAAAATCCTCAAGATTAAACAGGCTGCCAACTCTATTTAACTTTAACTAAGGCAAGTTTACATTTTCATTTGTGGCTTTAATGGCTATTTTCCCTTTAAAGATTTTTCCCCTGTTGCCGCAGGGATATTTATATTCTTTTACACTAAGGTTAAAAAAAATTGACAACTAGCAAACAAATCACCTAACAGGAGTTGAGAGAGGTCATACCTGTTGCCTGTAACAATGCTCCTTGGTCTTTGCAGTGGCTTCAGAGGACACTGGACACTTCCTGGACACTCCCTAGCGTCGGAAGGCTTCCACTCTCACTGGGAGCCCCTCTTGCACTACAGGGAAAGCAATCTTTCCAGATCCTCAGACTCTGCTCAGCTCCTGAGACCTGGTGCTCCCCCACCTATCTCACCCCAGCTGAAGGAGGTAGGGTGGCACAGCCACCTGTTGTGGAAGGTAAGAGTGCTTTCCCACAATTCCTCGCTCTCTACTGTCAGCCACCCAGTGGCAAAGGAGAATTAGAACTGCCTTTGAACAGTCACAAAGGCACCGAGGGAACCAGTGTACAGTGTGACAATAAACATTATTATTCCCTGCTAATGAGATCACTACACCTAGTCAGCAGAAGGGAAGGAAGGAGGGAGGGAAGAACAATGCAGAGAAGTCTGGGCGGCTGACTGAATTTTATTTATCCATAATATCAAAAAGATATTAGAATCTTAAAAGAGCATCGGGTCAAAACTTCCTCATTTTCTAGGCAACAGAGCTTGTGAGGACAGTTACAAAGGATTTAGAAGTCAGGCCATTCCATTCCAAATCCAGAGGATTTTTCCCCTGCCTCATTTAAAATGCATGTAAGATCATCATATTCATCCCAAAATATTTTTTAAAATATACTTCTTCAAAGATTACAAATACAGGTTATATTTTCCATTAATACATTAAAAGGTAGTATGGCATTAAATGGCATATCTAGAACATCATATAAATTATTTGATATTTAAATATTCTAAACAACTGCTTAATTAGGCAAAATCGGAGTAAGATTCTATCTAACTAGATCTCATCTGAGAGGTCCTCTAATCGAGCCATAAAAATTTTGCATATATGATTTTTATAAGTTTCTAGTCCCCTATTATTTAGATTGATATCTGAGGTTAGAGATAAAAGAGCTGTGGGGAATCTATACTCTTTTGTAGAGCAAAGATATTTTAGATTCTGCAGAAAGTTGTTTCTGATAGTTAATTCTTTGAAAATGAATTTTCTGTACACATCACTCTTTCCCCTTCTGACTCTAATACCATTGTCATGAAGCAATCAAACTGACATAGCCAGTGATGGGTCTTCACATTTACATACATTCAGCAAGTACTTTTCCTTAACTCTTTCAGCCTCCTTGAAGGGCAAAGGAAGAATCTACCCAAATCTCCCTCTATGCCACTGCCCCCCCCCCTTCAGCTTCACTATCCAGCTCCAAAAGGAAAAAAGGGGAATTCGTTGGGATCAGATATAACTTTATAATTTCCAAAATTTTACAGATGGTTAGTGTTAAAGTTAGCCAAAAGAAAGATGGTTAGTGTTAAAAGTGTAAATAATTTTACAGCATCACTAGGCAGCCATAGATGATGAGAATAAAAACTCCATTAAAAAAGTAGTTTCTTGGGGGTAGCTAGGTGGTGCAGTGGATAGAGCACCAGCCCTGGGGTCAGGAGGACCCGAGTTCAAATTTGATCTCAGAAACTTAATTACCTGGGGGTGTGACCTTGGGCAAGTTACTTAACCCCATTGCCTAAAATGAATGAGAATTTTTCTTAAAAAGAGTAGTCTCTGAGTACAACAATATACAGAATGAGCTACAAGTTTTTATTAAGGACCTACAAATGTGGCCAGGCACTGTGCTAAAAATGATTCCTGTTCTGAAGAAGCTCACATTCTAAGTGGAGAATCCTTTCTTAAACTGGAAGCTAGAAGCTCGCCATTAAGTAGCCTTGTGACCCTTCTGTAAGTACTAATATTCACTGGGTTATCAGAGTCATTTACTACACATCGATTACTAGCAGTGCATTTGTTAAATGTGGACTTCTCTGGAATTCATTTTCTTTATATCATGAGAGAAATGAGATGAAAGGATTTCTAAAATTTTTACTAGAGTTAACAAACTATGATTTTTTAAGACAATCCATCACCAGGTTGGGAAAGGAGACAGAAGGGAGGAAATAATGACTTGTTTCCTTTAATAATGCATTTGGGACAACTTCAAAAAAATATGGTGGGTGGAAAAAGGAATACTGCAACAGTCACTTGGAAAATAGCTACATGAGCTTCCTTTGGAAATTTACACACTATCACAAATCTGCCAAATTTAATTCACCATGAGATAGAGGAGAAGGAGGGTGATATCAGGTGATCAAGACAATAGTAAACTAATAAATGCTGGAGATTGAATATGTGTAACAGCTATTGCCAAATTCATATATATTTATTGTATTGCTCCCAAATACTGCTTACTTAACAGAAACTTCCAAACAGGACTCCACTGGGAATGATTTTTTACTACCATAAGTCCAATAACATATGCTTTCCAGATCTGCCAATTTAATATTTTACACCCTTGCAAGAAAAAAAATCTTCATTATTTCTTCTAAATTTTTTATTTGGATCACTCTATATATTTGCATGGTTGATTTCAACCTTTTTTCCCTTCCTATTTATTACTTTTCCAAGGACATTAGAAATGTTTTAAATAATCATCTGATCCATAAATGAAAGGCAATGATTAAGTTTTTAGAGTCTTTCTCTGTATATTCTGATTCAGTAATAATGAGAAGAATGGACCCCTCTAGAGTGCTTTACAAGTCACTGGGTACTTTCCTCATAACAATCAATCAATAAACATTAATTAATGTTTAACTATGCAGAAATACCTACTATGTATCAGGCAAGGGCTACGAGCTGAGGATACAAAAAAAGGGAGAAGACAACTCCTATTCTCAAGCAGGTTACAATCTAATGAGACAACATGCAAACATATATATACAGAGTGCAGCGTCCAGCCTCGGCGGGGTCCTTGGAACTTGACAGGAGGGATAGTTGGCGAAATGAGTTGAGTCAACAAATGGGTAAAGGCTGGAGCAGGTTGACTGACTGTCAGCTGCTTAGATTTATTTTTATAGTCTTAGAATCATATGAAACAAGCAAACTAAAATCATTTCCTTGGTTACAAAAGTATACAATTTTCATCATTAATCACATAGTTCATATGGTTACAAGTTTGATCATGTAGTGGTTACAAGTGCGATTATCAATCATATAATTAATTTTCTTGTCCCTGCTCAGACCGTGATGACCTCAACCTGCCTGTTGCCTAGTTTGTTGCTGCATAGAAAAGTTATTGATTAAACAGAACTTTCCTTATAATAATCTTTGATATAATTTGTTTAATGGAATGCTTCTATGTTTTTGTACTGCATATGTAATGTTTTTCAATATGCTCCCTTGACAACCTATAGTGAGGGCAGTTATGTTTGTCCACCTGTCCGTTGATTCCTTCAATAACTAATTTCCTTTCAGCCCTTGTTGGGAGATGCTATGGTTTCTATGACTTTTTATTCTTTGCCAATAAACTAAGGCTGTTAGAGTTCACATATTGGTTACCTATACTAACTATTCTCTCACCATCTTTATCATATATTCCTGTGTATGATAAGGGGGGCAAAACTGTTAATTTCCCTGGAATTCTATCTGACCCATCTTGTACCTGGTTTCCCTGTATATATTCTGACATGTCCCTGGAACTCCCAGTGCTGTGTCTTCCAAAGATTTCATAATGCTGAAGCCTTTTGTATGTCTCAGGGAGAGGCAGTCCTGTTAAATTTGGATAGAGTTCACAATCTGTTTTATTCAAGGAATTTCTCTGAAATCCTTCCTTTATATATATATATGTATATATATATATATATATATGTGTATATATATATATATACATATATATATATATACATATACATATACATATACATATAGTCATTCCACTATTAGGATGAGTAAGTTTTGCAATCAATAATAGACTTATAAATATGGGTATACATGGAATCCCTATATATATTGAAGAAGGAAATGTTGTTCCATCAGGTAGTGTGACTGACCTGAGTCTTCTTGCCATGACTATGTCAAACAGCTTAGAGACCCTGGCTCCCAACATTAGAGCAAGCTTTACACAGGGAAAATAGGATGTAATTAACAGAGGGAAGAATTAAGGGGAAGGGTACTAGCATATAGTGAGATTATGATTGGGATTTAAAAGGAAGCTGGGAGGGTCAGAAGGGAATAGGTGGATCAGACTCTTGTGGGGCACTAAAGTAGCCTGTCTGCTTTTCTGCTTTAAACCAGTAAGGTTAAGAGTGAGCTATGTAGAGCTTTAGCTAAAATGGTCTTTATATAATTCCCTTTCCTTAAGTGATCCGGGAGATTCCTGTATAGGAAATGTCTATTATATTAAGACATAATGAACAACAGTAAACCCTGACTTCTGGAAAGTCCTTCATGATTCCAAAGTAACCAATATTGCATGGCTCACCTGAAGGATCATTTAAGCATTCATCAATCAATCAAGAGGTCTGATTATGTACATGCTCTGTGACAAGCAAAGTTCTAGGTACTGAGGAGACAAGTTTAAAGAATGAAACAACCCTTCCTCTCCCATGAGTTTCCATTCAAATGGGGGAGGTGACAGTTCCATGTCAAAATGTATACAGCATAAATGCAAAGCTAATAGTACTTAAATACAAGAAAGTCTGAGAAGTAGGTAGCAGGAGTGGGATCAGGTAAGCTTTCCAGCATAAGCTGATACCTGAGCTGATTCTTAAAAGAAAAAAAGGAATTTTCTGAATAATTGTAAATTTTGTTCTCTGAGTAAACTGTAAAAAGTAAAATGAATAAAGATAAAGGAGGCATTCATTCCAGGTATGTGGGATGACCCAGGTGGAAGTGCAAAGGCAAGATGAGAGGAGATGAGTGTTAAATATGAGAGAGAAGGTAATTTTGACTGATTTGCAGAGTATAAGAGGGAAGAAGAATAATGGACAATGAGGGTGGAAGGATAGGTTGGGGTCAACAAGCAAAAGCATTTATAATTTTAACCTAGTCAACACAAATTCCTTGGAATTTATTAAGTAGGAGAGTCATATGGCCAGATCTGGGTTTAAAGAAAATTACTTGTTCAACAGTGTGATCAGTGAACCAGAGTGGAAAAAGATTTGAAAAGACTTGTAGTAATCTAAAAGTAATGGTAGCCATGTGAGTGGAGAGAAGGGAAGGATGAGGGAGATGTTGGAAAGGAACAAATAGTAAGATCTGGCAGCTACATGGAAAGTTATTTTATGATTAATAATTATATTAATTATTAAAGTGAAACACATGTGGTTATAAAACAATTACTGAATAAGTTATAGATCAAAAGTCTCATTAAGATACAAAATTTTTTATAATGATGTGCCACTGATTCTTTTAAAATGTTGTCTGTTTCAAGTTTTCATATTTAAAGTGTAACCACAAGTTCCCTGGAACATTTGCTGATTTAGGTCTGAAAAATCATTCTTATAGGGTTACTGTTCTTAGCCTTATACTCTGCTAAGCAAATCAAACAGCCCTGTTTGCTGTTTTCTTTTTTGATACATATAGACAGATTTGGGGGCATTAAAAAGGCCTTTGACCTCAGTCAGCCATGTTTCAGGTTCCAATCAGTGAACAATGTAGTCATACTCTCTATGGATCTAACAGTAGAGATTTGAAAGAGGGGAAAAAAAAACATAAAGGAAAGACAAAACTATGCCCTGAGAACATAGAGGGCTCTGAGACTTAAGAGCCAGGACCCTCCTACCTCTCTGGTATGATGCCTGTTTGTTCAGTTCTACATAGAGATCTTAACAAATGACTTACTTCTTCCTTCTCCTCCTCCTCCTCCTCCTCCCCCTGTTAAACAAATGGATGCTTTTGAGAGATCTCCAAAATAAATTAATATGCTCCATAAATTCAGTAATTATTCCCCAATTATATTAAATTCAGCAAGCACTTATTAAGCAACTCTCTTTCTATAGCTAGGTATGTACATATAATATGCATATCTCAGAAATCACAAAATATTTACACTATATACACAGCAAGGAAAGTCCATTAAAATGCAGAAAAGATAAACCCTATAGCCAGAGGGTGGGTATTCTGAGAAGGATCTTAGCTCAGTTTCACCAGGAGGAACTTTACAACTTCTGAGGAAGCAGCCCATGATGACTCAGTGGATAGAATGCTGGATCTATACTTAGGAAGACCTCATGGACAGTACGGGATCTCAGAAAGTCAGATATAACTGAACAACAACTACAACATAATTTTTCATGCAAAGCAGTGTGTGAAAATGTAAGGAAATATCACTACTACAAATGCAAAAGATTTTTTTAAACATTTAATAATTATTCTAGAAGGACCTCATACCTAGAGATCTTCAAAAGGGAGAAAGTACATAAATGAACCAAACAATCCCCTTAATATTGTGTAATGACAAAAAAAAAAGAAATGAATAACTAGACTCATTATCTCTGAACTCCAACAATTGCTAAGCAAATTCGAATACCAGAAAATGCCTTTCTTTTATTAAATTCTCTTGTACTTAACCAAGAAGAGAATGGGCAGCAAAACAAAAAATACTTGCTTAAGAGGAATTAGAAATTTCTCTTCCTCAATTGCATCAAGGTCAAAAATGTAGATGAAAGCAAGAGATTCCCCAGATTGCAAAGCAATAATGGAACATTTAATCAATTAATAGTTATTAACTACCTCTATGTCCCAAGTTGGGCAGATAAATTATGTGGTAGATAGTGCCAGGCTTGGAGTCAGACTGAGTTCAAATCTAGTTTCAAACACTTCCTAGTTACATGACGCTGGGCAAGTCCCTGAACCTTGTTTGTTTTATGAACTGGAAAAGAAAAGGGCAATTTACTCTAGTATCTTTGTCATGAAAATCCAATAGAGTCACAAAGAGTGGGACATGATTTGAAAATGCCTGAACAAAAACAGTATGTGCCACTTTGTTAGGCAATGGGGATAAGGACAAATGAGGAAATAATTGTTACATGAAACAATCTTATATTCTAATGGAATCCATATTCAAGATCATTCTTGCATTTCTTTCTTAACTCCATTCTTGACTCTGAGGATTTCTCTGGCATTTCATCCTATGTACCCTGAAAATTCCAGTTACCCCAAAAGCCCCTTTTTCTGATTGGTCAATTACTCCCCCACATCTCCATTCTAAGGAAAGTGTCCATGGATGCCATGTTCATTCTTTAATTTTTTACTATATTTCAGACTTTTTGACTTTCTTCACTATGCCCTTGTGTGGACACCTTCTCAGTTTTCTTTTACATGTTATTATCCCTCCAGAGAAGGGACTGTGTTTCTTTTTGTTTGTATCCAAATTCCAAACACTTAACCCAGTAGCTGGCACCTGCTTAATAAATGCTCATTGATATCTGACTTAACATAGAAACTAGATAGTGGAGTGGTTAGGGATGCTGTACAACCTGGGTTTGAATCCAGTTTCAGACACTAGCTTTGTGACTCTAGGTAAGTCTTTTTTTTTTAAGGTTTTTGCAAGGCAAATGGAGTTAAGTGGCTTTTCCAGGGCCACACAGCTAGGCAATCATTAAGCATCTCTGAGACTGGATTTGAACCCAGGTACTCCTGACTCCAAGGCTGGTGCTTTATCCATTACGCCACCTAGCCACCCCTAGGTAAGTAAGTCTTTTAAGCTTTGTCCACCTCAGTTTTCTTTTCTCTAGAATGGAGAAAATAATAGAACATACTTCCCAGGGTTGATGTGAGAACAAATTGAGATAATATTTGTAAAGCACTATATAAATGCTAGTTCTGCTTTTTCTTTTTCTTCTTCTTCTTCTTCTTATTATTATTATTATTATTATTATTATTATTATAACATCCTTAGCAAACACTGAAAATAATTTTTTGTTGATTGATACTAAATATTTTTTGATAGTAAGACTTTCTAATTTTTATAGGTGAAATAGTGGTACCATTATTTAGAAGTTTATAATATTTGAAGATGAAAGGGAAAATAAAGATTATTTAAAGATTCAATACCTTCATTTTTATAGAGGAGGAAAATGAGTCCTAAAGGGGTAAAATGATTTGCCTGAGATCTCACAAGTATTCATCGGAATTAGTGAAATTCAATTCTAGGACTTTTGATTCTAGAACCTTCTAGGATATTTTGTTACCTCTTTGTATTGGGGGGGAAAAAAAGAAGAGTAAAAAGAGATGTTTTGCATCCTTTCAATAGAAAAAAATAATTGAAACTGTTAATTCTTGTACTTGAAAAGAATGAATAATGATAATCAGCATAAAGAGAAGTAGGAATATTTTTAGATGCTTTTAAAAGTTTAATGCAATGGCTGAAGGCAGCCCATGTCACCTCAATTCCTGGACTCCCACATATATCTATATATATCTCTTCTTTACTTCATTTGGAAAATATTCTCTACTGACCTAATGATTTTTTTTTGCAAGGCAAATGGGGTTAAGTGGCTTGCCCAAGGCCACACAGCTAGGTAATTATTAAGTGTCTGAGACCTCTTTTGAACCCAGGTACACCTGACTCCAGGGCTGGTTCTTTATCCACTGCGCCACCTAGCCACCCCTGACCTAATGATTTAAAATAATTCATTCATGACCACAAGTTTCTATCAAGAAAATCAGTGTGCTATTTGTTCCTTGCAAAGGCTCACATTGGGCACTCAGAGTGCAAGACAAGTAAAAGACCAGAACAGATAAAAAACTCTAACAAGAACTGGATGATGGTCATGCATCATCAAGCAGTGCTGGGGTTTGGTGAAAAGTCTAACAAAAACATTCCTTCCCCGTCATAATGAAATAAGGAGGAAATGCAGTCGATGCTTTTCGTTTTGCTTTGTTTTTAAAGGAAACTTCCAAAATCCAGGTGTGATCTCAAGAAATACTATTTATCAAATGTTCCATTATATGTAAAATCATTACTAAATGTTCTGAGGGAATACTAAGTATCAGCTTATGGATCTTGTCTTCAACAAGACAATATAAACAGAATAGAACAATTTAACAATGTGATGCCATGTAAGAGGAAGAGATATTTAAATAACTGGTACAGATGTTAAAAAGTACTCTGGGAATTTAGAAATAGAAGAGATCATTATGGGTTAGACTGGTCAGGGAAGACTTCTTGAAAGTGGTGGGTCCTGTCTAATACTGAAAGATTGGTAAAATGTGGTAAAGCTCAGAACAACAACAATATTCTCAAAGTAAAGTAAATAGTAAAATAGTAAATGGTAAAAACAGTAAAAAAGTAAATGCAGCTACAACGGAAAGATAGTAGGAAATAACAGAGTAAAGATTAGGGACAGATGGCAAGTCCAAGCTATATGTATATGTTAGCCTGAATACCAGGCTAAGGAATAACCAATTCATCTTGTAGATAATCAAGAGTCTGGGAGACAAAGAAATCAATTGACAATGGTGCAAAGGGATTGGAAGAGGAAAGTCAATAAGATCAGATGGGAAGCAAGTGCAACAATCACAAAGGGTCAAAGCTTCATAGATTTAGAAAAGGAAGGGGTATTATTGGGCAGTAACTTGCTAAAGGTCATACAGATATCAGAGTCAAGGATTTGAACACAGGACCTCCGATTCCAAATCCTGAATTCTTTCTATTCTATTAGCATTGACTTCACCTTGTCTCTACCCCCCCACCCCACCCCAGATGTGAAGAGACAGGACTTGAGATGAGGGTGTCTACAGAAAGATAGGAAATTAAGGAAAAGGTTTTACCAGAATAGAATAAATGAGACTTGGTACTTGACTGGATATAGGGAAATGGAATGATGGTGTTAATGACTAACAGGAAAGTCAGGAAGAGGAGGGTCAAGGCAGCTGCTAAACAAATATTTGGTGAATGTATGAATGAATAAATGTTGGTTTGCCTTTATAAAGCACAGAAGTGGCAAGGAATCAAAGAAAAGGATCAAAAAGGACTTCTAACTGGAGTGTATTTGGCAAACAGTATGGATAGGCTTGAATTGAAGCTTTTGGTGGCAATTTGGTATGGGGGTAAAGAGCACCGACTTGGCAGCAATGAATGAAGCATTTATTTAAGGATTTATTAAGTACCTCTCACTGGGAACATGTAGGGCAAAAGAGAACAGCCTTGCCCTCCAGGAGTTTATTTTTTTAATTCATACAGAGGACAGCCCACTGGACTTGGAATCAGGAAGAATCATCTTCATGAATTTAAATCCAGACTCAGACACTTAACCCTGTTTGACTCAGTTTCCCCCATCTGTAACATGAGTTAGAGAAAGAGATGGTAAACCACTCCAGTATCTTTGCCAGGAAAATTCCATGTGAGTTCAAAAAGTATTCAATAACCTCCTCGTTAGAGAATTTGAATCAAAGCTCTTGCTACTAAATGATCTAAATGAATAAAGGGGTATCTGTTTTCTCATTTCTAAATTGAAGGGGTTAGATTAGCTTCAAAGCCCTTTCTAGCACAAATGGAAGATCACTCAGTTGAGAATCAGTTCAAACCTGGCCTCTTATGCTTCTTAGATGGGCAAGTCACTTAACCTCTATTTGCCTCTGTTTCCTCATTTATAAAAAGGAGATCATAATGGCATCTCCAAGAGTTTTTGTGAGGATCAAGTGAGATAATAATTTTCAAGCACTAAAGGGTCATATGAATGTTACTTGTTGAGAAGGGGAGGGGAAGAATGGTAAAGATGGAGGAGTTAAACTGTGAAAAGGGTTTGTGACTTTCCTCAACTTATCTAACAAAATGGGAGGCAAGAAAATCTATTTCTCAAGCCCCTCCCCTTTGTGCTTGAGATAAGGGGATTCTAGGGAGTAAGCTAAATTTGCAGAAGTTGGAAAAAAAAATGAAAGTAATTTCCTAACACTGAAAAATCAGCTACCAGGAAATTCCAGCATGGAAAAAGTAGGGGTACCATGAACAGATCAGCCTCAGTAGTTTCCTCCCAAAGCCTTTATCTTTTTGTACATTGCTATGTTTTGGTGGATGATTTTGAAATTTCAGTGAGTTTCCTGTCATGGATGACTGGTAAGGGTTGGTGGAGTTGGAGGTTAAATGCTCTTTAGTAAGTAGAACAACAAAAGCTCTTCTTTCACATTTCCCTGACTGTTCTTACAAGCAGAACATCATTGATTTTTATTATGAAGAGTGATTGTTAAATGGAGAGGGACCAAAGGAAAAAATTTTATTGTATAGGAGTATTTATTTATGAAAACTGTATCAACAAAACATTCATTACTAAAGGCCATGAAATGGAAACAGCTTTGCACAGAGAATAGAATCTTTCTTTGTGTGACTATAGTTGTGGGGTTTTCCAATGTCCCAGTTTTACTTATTTTTTGTCTTTATTAAAGATCCAAATGAAATATCTTGATGAAAACAGCAGTTTTCTTTGTCTAGTACAGAGGTGACCTTTGAAATTTCAGCCAAATGCAATTCAAAGATAGCACCTATGAACTTTGAAAGACAATTTAAAATGGTTTAGTTTACTAATATAGGGATTCAGAGCCTATGTGTAAGAGGCTGCCCAGTTTCCAAGTTTGCCTCTGTGTTCTATTTCTCTATTAAAATTGTTTTAATTTATATTAAAAAATACTTAATGATAAAAATGAGCCATGAATCTCACATTTATAACGTTATAAGAATATAAGACTTAAGAAAAAACTATCAGTGTTTTTTTCACATAACAGTCAAGTTCAGTTGATTAAATTATTAGAATGTGGCTGTATACAATGTAAAGAAAGCATAGACAATATAACAGCTAGCTAAGACTTTCAAAGTGTTTTAGAAATAGGTAATCCCTCACAAGATCCTCATAACAGACAAGTGCTCTCATTTTCCTGTAGTTACTTCTATATGTACTTTACTGACAGTAGTAAATTCCAAATCCCACAATGATAGGAAGTTGTTTACAAAGCTATAAATTCCTAATGTTAAAAAATAGCAACTCAAGTTTATATGGTACTTTAAGGTACATGAAAGCCTTTAAATGTTCTTTTTAGTCCCATTTTACAAATTGAGAAATTGAATTAGACAGTCTTTCTTGTAACTTGCTCTGAATCACACAGAGAGTAAATAAAATATCTGAGTCTGAATTTGAACTCAGGTTTTTCTAACTTCAGGTTTTATACTCTAAACTCTGGACCACCTAGCTGTTTAGGAAAGATTTTTAACCCAAGTCTTCTGATGTCAAGTGTATTGGAGTTTTTAAATTAAAAAGTCATTTATTAAAGTTTATTATGCTTATATATTACTTTTATTAGTTTTTATTTTTATATTTATTGGAGTTCTTTCAATTAACTATTGGAGAAATCTAGTCATTTCTAGATCACAGTTTGCCCATCTTATTAAAACAAAACTGTACAAAATAGTCTCTACAATCTCAATCAAGTGTTATTTTTTTAAGTCTCAATTTGTTATTAATCACTGGTATTGAGTAGTTAATCCAGATATAACTATTAGAAATATTAGTTTGTTCTTCTAAGTCTTTTAGGAATAATTTTAACATTGGTCATTTTTAAATGTCTTAGAAATAATTTTAGAAGTAGTCATTTCCAAATGTTAAAATTAGTCCCTTAAAATGGAAATTTAGCCACAACTCATGAAAAAACATATACAAATGGCTGGAAGATTATTTTTGCTTTCTTAAAGAATCAAGATAATAAAAGTTTCTTGACACAAATAGTTCAGGTAAGCTTTCTGGCCTCTATTATATAACTCCATTCTTTCAACTTGCCATTGTATTCGTGATTAAACAAACAAACCAACCAAAAAAGTCTGAGGTAAGAACACACACACACACACACACACACACACATCAAAATGCAAAAAGAACATAAAAATATGGTTAATAATCCTCTATTTTCTAAAGTGGCATTATGCTTGCCATCTCCTACCCCAACTTATAAAAAATAACATCCATTAACAATTCCAATTTTATCAGTAGCTACTTGTAAAATTTACATGAGGCAAATCTCTTTCTGGAGATCTATCATAAAAGTTCATGATGAATCGATGAGCATAATTAATCATTAGACAAGTGATAGCCTAGCAGTTTCTTCTTGTAAAAGATTATAGGTTATAAATTTCCCTGGCACCGCCTCATTGAATTCAAAAGCCAAAAAACAAAACAAACCAAAAAAGCAAAAACAAAACCAAAACCAACCCCCCCCCCAAAAAACCCAACCTGATTCTCTTTCACTGTACATATTTCATCCTCTGCCTATACCTTTCTGACATATAATGGCATTTTTCATAGACTACACCTTTTCCCTGCAATATTACAGAATGCAAACGGGAAGTTAGCTTATTATAGGCTAGGTTTTATTTGAGCATTGTTGTTAAAAGTACAGATATGGTAAAGGATGGGGGATGTGCCATTTCAGCTACGGATAAATGGATAAACTATATATCAGCACTAACCAATGAGACATTGCCTTAGGAGTCTTCTATATACTTAGCTAGGATTGTCACTGTAGTGCTTAAAAAGTGACTGTAAGAGTTGATATAAATCATTTAAATTTAATATCCATGCAATTTTTGTTTGCTAGACCTTAGCATGTTTCTCCTTTAATTAAAAAAAAACAATAACTTCTGAATGATGAGAAGAGATGTTCCTGAAATTGGTACCCAGATGCTGCCATTTCTTTATCTAGCATACATCATTAACAGGGTTAATTAATTGGGGGAGACTGCCTAAAACAAATGATGAAAACAGAGCAATTCTAATGCAAGAAGAGAAAAGGTGTCAAAATGGAAAAGGAATCAAAATCAAAGATATTGAATTGTTACTGCAGGCAATGCAATGTCTCCCCCTCCTCACCCCTCTTTCATCCACAAGACCACCACAGAAATAATGCCAAAGTCAGAGGAAATTGAAGGAAAACCACATCTGGTCTGCATAGAGATGATGCTTACTCAATTGTGGGAGCGGTCCTTTCTCCACCTCCCAGAAATAAATAAATAAATAGGACCTTCAAGTCCATTAGTTATTTTGTCAGTTGCTAAGCAACAGGCTTGCTGTAGGGTGCTAGCATGGAATTAGTACTTTTTGAGAAAAAAAATCAAGATAAATTTAATGTAAAATTAGGGAAAGCCACCTGAAAGGCAGAAGAGAGAGCAAAGTATTAAATAGGCATCTTTAAAAGGATGCTTATAGTAAAAGAATTGATTGATTTGGTTGAGAGTTTTATTTAATGTAAATGCCAATGAAATTCTAAAATACACCTAAGAAGTAAATATGGTATTGTTTATTTAAGCAATAGTAATTTATAGTCATCTTTTGCTAATTACTTATTAATTTTCCTCCATATCTCAAAATAACAGAATTGCAGGAAGTTGGAAGGGCCCTCAGATGTGATCATTACAAGCTGGACTAAAAACGAGGATTCCTGTCCCAACTTAGCCAAGGGGCCACACTGAAGACCTCCAGTGGGGAGGAAGAAGCTCCCTCTTGAGGTAGCCCTTTCCCCTTGGAGAGTCCTCTAGCTGTTAGGAAATACATTTCTTCTATCAAATTTCCTTCTGAATAATTTATGCTCATTGCTCTGAGCTCTGTCTTCTAGGGCCAGGCAGAACAGATCTATTCTCTTTTTCACATCATGGCCCTTCTAGATCTACTTCATGCCAGATGTATCCTCTCCCACATCTCTTCTCCAGGCTAAAAAGTACTTTTTTCCTTAAGTGAATCCTTTAAAGACATGATCTGTAGACCCTTGATCATTCCTAACATCATGTTCTGGTCATTCTCTACAACTCATTTGTGTCCATTCTAAAATGTTGAGCCAAAAAATAAAAATAATACTCAGATATGGGCAGATTAGGGCTGAATGGAGTAGGACCTTCATCAGTCACCTTCTTCTACAGCAACTACCAAATGAAATAATATAGTGGGAAGATCAAATAAAAAATATAGTGAAGCATTTATCATGGGACTTTATGCTCATTTAGCAGTACACTCAACCTTCCACATCTTTTTCACATAAACTATTAACCACATGGTCCCAATTTTGGACCTATGAAATTCATTTTTTTTGGTGTAATATTTTACATTGATCCCTATTAAATTGGTTCAATTAGGTATGGCTAGGTCTTCCGGCTTATTGAGTTCTTTTTGATCCCTGAATTTCTCATTCCTGAGTCTATTATTCACAAATTTGATAAGCATGCCATCTATGCCTTTATGTGAGTAATTGTTAAAAATGTTCAACAGCAGAAGAGAGAGCATAAACCAATCCCTGGGGTATTCCACTGGCAACCTTTCCAAATTGACAGTGACCAACTAAATGGCTCTTTTTCAGTCATAGTACTTAATTCTATACTACTTCTCATATACCTTAACCTACGTTTTTTTTAAATTTTAAAGATTTTATTTGAGTTTTCAGTTTTACAATTTTTCTCCCAATCTTACTTCCCTCCCCCCACCCCCCATAACCTACCTTTTTTCATCTTTCCCACAGATACTAGAGAAATTTTCTTTTCTTTTCATTTTTTTAGAGAAACTTTTTTCAAATGCTAAATAAATGAAAACCCCAGAATTCTCTTGGTTTACTAGTCTAGCAACTCTTTTAAATAGGGAAATGGTTTTAGTCTGGCATGGCCTTCTATTTTTAAAATGTCATTCTGAACTTAAACCTGAAATAAAATGGGCATTTCCATATGCATGGTAGAACAAGAAAATAGGATTGTATTTGTGGATCTTTATTATGTATAGCTGACTTTCCTTTTTGAAATCTATAATAACCTCAATATTAACTTTCAAAGTTGTCCTGAGTTTCTGTGAATGTTTCTGACTTTCATTCTGCTCTTTTCTATGAATTTTAAAATGCTTCAATGACTGTCTTTTTTTTTCCCCCTTTTTCTTTGTGTGGAGCGAGGGGATATTATATTGCTAGACTGTTCCACCTCCTACTTCATCTCTACTGAAATAAAAAAGAGTAAAAAATAAAGCTGTAAAAGAATTAAACAAATATGCAGAGTCAAGCAAAGCAAATTTTTGCATTGTTTTTGTGGTATGGCCTATTCTTGATAAAGTGACCTGAAAAGTAATACCTACTCTCTGCATTCGCCAGTTTCTTTCTTAGGTGTTCACTTATCTTCTCTTCAATAATACATTCTAGAATTTTGCTGGGAAATGATATCAGAGCACACTGTTAGTATTACTGAGAATCAGTTACAAGATCCCTTTTCTTTTATGATGTACTGGTCTCAAATCCCAGTGTCTAGTTACCCTGTTCTTGTATTTTTTTTTCATATAAGCACATGTGACATGAAAGTATTAAAGTCCAGTTGCTTAATTCTGCTTTCCATACCAAATTCCTATTCTAAGTTCATCTTCTCTGATTCCTAAAAATTGTCTTATTGCTAATATTTTGAAATGTTCACTTCTTTTTAGCTTATAGAATCTACCCACAAAAAAAAGGAAATTTAGATGCTCCAGAGATAATTAAGAGATAGTAGAAGCAATTTTATGGGGCGGCTAGGTGGCGCAGTGGATAAAGCACCAGCCTTGGAGTCGGGAGTACCTGGGTTCAAATCTGGTCTCAGACACTTAATAATAACCTAGCTGTGTGGCCTTGGGCAAGCCACTTAACCCCATTTGCCTTGCAAAAACCTAAAAAAAAAAAGAAGCAATTTAATTAAGAGAATAGCCAAATATATGAAAAAAAATACTGAAGAGGTCCAGCTGATATAGGGAGGAGGAGGAAGTAAAGCACAATATTATATCAGATTGAGGATTTAAGGGAAGTCTCTGCTCCTTTTATAGTCATGCCCATATCACTAGCTTTAATTGTGGTAGGACATGAGTGGAATATAAATTGTTTAGGGAGAAGGTAATGTTCTGATCTGAAAGATGTTAAGATTATGGAAACACTGGCAAGATGCAATGAATATTCTTCAATCAAAATATGTAATTTCCTCTCTGTATTAAATAAATAACCCTTGAAGAATAATATTAAAGCACTCTCCCTTCCCAAAGTCTTAAATTTATCCCAGAGGGAGAAGAGGAAGGAATATTCATTAATTGAATGTCTGCAATGTGCCAATCATCATGCTAAAAATGTCACAAATAGGATCTTATTTGATCCTCAGAACAATCTTCCCCATTTCCCAAAACTCAACATTCTTCAAAATCAATCAACTCTGAAATTCTCATCTCCCTTTGACTGGAGAAGATGGGGAGCTCCTCCTAGATTCCCAGGGCTTATCAATGGACTTAGAACACGGTGAGTCCTTAATAAATGTTTAATGATTCAGAAGACAACCCTAGGTAGCAGGTGCTATTATCAATCCCATTTATAGCTGAGGAAACTGAGGCAGATAGAGGTTAAATGACTTGCCCAGGGTCACACAGTAGGAAGTATCTGAAACTAGATGTAAACTCAGATCTGAGATTTAAATCTGACTCATCCGCTGAACCACCAAACTACCATAGGAGTAAAGCAGCTATTTGAAGTTAATAGGCTACCTCTATTTAAAAGAATCCACAAATGAAAGATTCAAATTCTGCCTTTATTATACTTATATTTAAGATTTTAGACAATATAATGTTCTATTTCATTGCTACCTATGCTAGGTGGTAATAATAATAATTGTTCCTATTTATATAGATATATCCCATAAATACATTTCATACATAAAATGTATTTATATAATATTTTATAGATGTATTTATGTAAATCACGTACTTTTATTACATTCATACACACACACAATAGGACCTATATCTCATTTGTGTTGTGTGTGTGTGTGTGTGTGTGTGTGTGTGTGTGTGTATGGCTTGGTTTAGAAAGTGAATTTTTACATTCAAAAAGGATTTATTAGGCATACATAGTATGCTAAGTTCTAGAAGTACAAAAAAACAGTAAGGAAATAGTCCCTCTTCTCAAGGACCTTATATTATATGGTAATACACCAGATCCATGTCTTCATGAATGATATCATGCTAATTGCAGAATCTCCTTAATGAGATTTGTGTTTATTCAGAAGAACTGGTTGGACCACAGAAGACAGGTAGTTCAAGACAACTGCCCAGGAATTCCTTCTACAATATCCTTCATGAGAGATCTTTAAGCCTCAACCAGAAAACCTCCAGGGAGAGGAAATCCATCATTTCCTGAGGCAACAATTCCAATTATGGGCAGCTCTTATTCTTAGAAAATATGTCCTTTATCAAATCAAAGTTGTTTCCTCACAATTTCTATTCTCTGGGACCAAGGTGAACAAGTTTAATCTCTTCTATGTAATGCCCCTTAAAATACTTGAAGACAACTATTATGTCCTTCCATCCTTTTTTCTTCTTCACAATTAGTCTTTAGTTCCTTCACTTACTTGGTCTCTCATTCCTTTGCTCATCTTTTTAAATGCTCTGCTTCAAACTTAACAGGGGAGAAAGTATTGGTACTGTTACCTGTCTTATTTGGACATGATAGTGCTCTTAATATAGCATATTTGACTGCCACATCATTATATTGATTTTGAATTTTTAATACTCTAAAACCTCTAGATCTCACATGAATGGTTATCTAAACATCTCCACTCTTGATTCTGAAAATAATTTCTTGAACCCAAGTATGAGATTTTACATTTATCTCTAATAATTTCAGGTACAGCTAGGTGGTGTAGTAGATAGAGAACTAGCCTTGGAATCACGAAGATGCAAGTTTGAATCCAGCCTTAGATACTTGACCCTTTTTTCATTTTTGTTTTTTGTTTCTTTTAGGTTTTTTGCAAGGCAATGGGATCAAGTAGCTTGCCCAAGGCCACACAGCTAGGTAATTATTAAGTGTCTGAGGGCACATTTGAACTCGGGTACTCCTGACTCCAGAGCCTGTGCTCTATCCACTGCACCACCTAGCCACCCCCTCAGATACTGTATCACATCCAGGGGCCATCTCCAGTGGCCCTGATTCCTATCTGGCCACTGGACCCAGATGCTTTAGAAGAGAAAGTGTGGCTGATCATGGCATTACTTTCCCAATGTTATGGTTTTCTTTAAGAATGAAGGACAAGGGGCAGCTAGGTGGCATAGTGGATAAAGCACCGGCCCTGGAGTCAGGAGTACCCGGGTTCAAATCCGGTCTCAGACACTTAATAATTACCTAGATGTGTGGCCCTGGGCAAGCCACTTAACCCTATTTGCCTTGCAAAAAAAAAAAAACCTAAAAAAAATAAAAAGAATGAAGGACAAGGGGCGGCTAGGTGGCATAGTGGATAAAGCACTGGCCTTGGAGTCAGGAGTACCTGGGTTCAAATCCGATTTCAAACACTTAATAATTACCTAGCTGTGTGGCCTTGGGCAAGCCACTTAACCCCATTTGCCTTGCAAAAAAAAAAAAAAAAAAAAGAATGAAGGACAATCCAGAGAAAGAACTGTGGAGTTTGAACAAAGACCAAGGACTATTCCCTTTAATTTAGGAAAAAAAAACTGATTATCTTATTATCTGATCTTGCTATCTCTTTTACTTTATGTTTCTTCCTTAAGGATGTGATTTCTCTCTCATCACATTCAATTTGGATCAATGTATACCATGGAAACAGTGTAAAGATTGGCAAATTGTCTTCTGTGGGGGTGGGGGGGAGGGAAGTAAGATTAGGGGAAAATTTGTAAAGCTCAAAATAAATAAAATCTTAAAAAAAAAAGAATGAAGGACAAACATCACAGGCAGGTTTCCAGTGAAATATTCTCAGGATCTTTACTTGACCCTTCTTCAAGAAAATGAAGGGACAAACATCAATAATTTCTCCTTATTAGATGGAGCACATTATTCTAGCCTATTACTATCTTTCTGGATCCTTACTATCATTTAAATGTTTGCTATCTTTCCTAGGTTTGTACCAATTGTGAATTTAACAAGCATGTCATATATGCCTTTATCTAAATCATTGATGAAAATATTGAAAAACAAATAATGAAAGAACAACTCTCGGGGGTACATTATACTAGAAATGTGACTCCCTCAGTGACAAACTTTATATATTGTTTTTTTAGCTAAAACAGCTTGCTTTCCTCTCACATGCCATTATTTGATCAATGAGGGTCTGATACTAGTTAATTATTAAACATTTTTCATGGTTCTAGCTAAACTGAACCTGGTAAGGGAGCCACCAGCACTGTGAAACCTGTGTTCAGAACAACAGACAAATTGATGATATATTAAAATTGAACTTATTCTTACAATTATCTTTTTTCTTCCTTTCCCCCTCTGTGTGGCATTTCATATTATAGATCATTCAGTTTTTTTTTCGCTCACTGAAGCTCAGTTTCGCTCTGTTGTTGCTTTTAAGAATGATTCAATGTCCCTGATAATAAGGAGGAGAGATACTCCTCAAGTTCTTTCTATCTTCTCTTTGGAAAGTTAGACTAAGCTGAATGAATGAGTGAGACATTTATTTATTTACTTATGTGCAAAAAGCAGCGTACTAAGCACTGGAAATACAAATAGAAAAGATAGCCACTATTAGCCCAGGAATTCACATTCATTAGAGAGACACACACAATAGATGAAAGGTTTGGAACATAATCATTTGGCTATGGCAGAAGTACAAACCATGTATGTCAACAAAAAATTATTCCTATTTATCTGTAAATATGTTGGGTCCCTTCAGTGGAATAACTCTTTTGAGGGCAAGGGTGGTCTCACTTTTATATTCGTGTTCCCAGCACATGAATGATTCTGTTTATACTCTGGAAGCAATAATCAATAGATAAATTCTGGAAGCATCAAAAGTATGGTATATAGGGAAGGCACAAGGTAATGAAAATAGTGATTAACAGTGGAAATGAAGATTAATATTGCAAGATTAAGTTTATCACACAGAATTTGGAGTGAAAAAATGTGTTCAGGTTGTAATATTTGATTCAAGGTGGATTAAGAATATTTTGAGGGGTGGAAACTGGAATATTCATTCATTTAAGAAATATCCCCAACTGCCTCATGATATGGACTAGGGACAGAACCTAACCCTCTGGTATAGATCTCTAAACATAGTCAGAGATAAGAAGCTATCTAAATAATACCATCTCAGGAAAATACCTGTTTGCTGTCAGCAGTATGGCTGAGTAGATCTCAAGTAATGGACTTAGAGAGTTAGGAAGACCTGCATTCATGTCCTGTATCTTAAACTTACTAGCTATGTAACTATAGCCAAGTCATGTAACTTCTTTGATGGTGAGCCTCAGACAAAGCCTTCTTTTCACAAGGATGGAAGAAAATCCATACCTAGGAAAGTAGAGATGCTTAATTTTCTACTGCATCATTTCTTCTCAGTCCCATGTTTCCTCCTTCAAGGGTTTTTCCTGAATCACTCAGTTTTTATAGACACATACATTATATTTTAATATGGAATTTATTTATTTATTAGAACATATGTTCCTTAAAGGCAGGGATGATCTAGTTTTATATTCTTATCCACAGCTAGCAAGGCAATGTGTTAAATATTAGGAAAACGGCAAAAGACAATTCTCTGCTTTGGAAGGCCTCTTAATTTAAATTATCACATGACTAGTCCAGTGGGGATAATGATTGTTGACTGATTTCTCATAAAGACTTTAGACTATGCAGCCCTAGACTATATTATTTTTTAAAAGTTATTCTTTCATTAAAAAAATCTATTATAGATAATATTTCTCAAGTCAATTTGCAGAGACTAATGAATAAAAAAAACCAAGCTCTCAATGGAATACTGTTTGAAGAACAAGACTCAGAAAAAGAAAAAAATGAAAATGAAATATTCACAGACTTCTTCCATTAAGAAATTCTTTTCATTCATGTAGGAAGTATATGTTTCTCAACACAGTACATGTCCACTTCCAGTAAACCACAAGGCTTTCTGAGCTTCATAAGATTCTCATCATGTTTCTTCCTGAGACAATTAAACTTCAGTATGTTTTATTTTACAAAGACTTCCAGAATGCTCTCTCTCAAATTAGCTTATATTAAAAATGATACTAAGATTTCTGTGGTCTATTTGGGAGCTGGATTCTAATGCTTTTAGGCTTAAAGAATGTTGATTTTTATAATGCTGTGGTTTGAACTTATTGATGCTATCTCAATAATATGTCTGTTCTTGATGATGATGACTGTGAAGATTACAGCAAAGATGTCAACAATTTCCCTAAGGCTTTGGTTTACCATGGGCTTTACAAGTAACAACACAGTTTCATTTTATTTTATTTTTCTTAATAAATTTTTTTTTATTAAAGATATTATTTGAGTTTTACAATTTCCCCCCCCCAATCTTACTTCCCTCCCCCCATTCCCCCCAAGGAAAGCAATCTGTCAGTCTTTACTTTGTTCCCATGTTGATCCAAATTGAGTGAGATGAGAGAGAAATCATATCCTTAAGGAAGAGACAAGAAGTCTACGAGGTAACAAGATCAGACAATAAGATATCTGGGGTTTTTTCTAAATTAAAGGGAATAGTCTTTGAACTTTGTTCAAACTCCATGGCTCTTTATCTGGATACAGATGGCACTCTCCTTTGCAAACAGCCCAAAATTGTTCCCGACCGTTGTACTGATGAAATGACCTAGTCCTTCAAGGTTGAACATCACCCCCATGTTGCTGTTAGGGTACACAGTGTTTTTCTGGTTCTGCTCATCTCACTCAGCACCAGTTCATGCAAATTCCTCCAGGTTTCCCTGAAATCCTGTCCGTCTTGGTTTCTAATAGAACAACAGTGTTCCATGACATACATACACCACAGTTTGCTAAGCCATTCCCCAACTGAAGGACATTTACTGGATTTCCAATTCTTTGCCACCACAAACAGGGCTGCTATAAATATTTTTGTACAAGTGATATTTTTACCCTTTTTTCATCATCTCTTCATGGTATAGACCCAGTAGTGGTATTGCTGGATCAAAGGGTATGCACATTTTTGTTGCCCTTTGGGTGTAGTTCCAAATAATTCTCCAGAAAGGGTGGATGAGTTCACAGCTCCACCAACAGTGTAATAGTGTCCCAGATTTCCCACAACCTTTCCAACAATGATCATTATCCTTTCTGGTCATATTGGCCAATCTGAGAGGTGTGAGGTGGTACCTCAGAGAAGCTTTAATTTGCATTTCTCTAATAATTAATGATTTAGAGCATTTTTTCATATGGCTATTTTATAACCTGCAACTTTGCATATCCTTTGACCATTTGTCAATTAGGGAATAGCTTTTTTTTTAAAAATTTGACTCAGTTCTCTGTGTATTTTAGAAATGAGTCCTTTGTCAGAATCATTAGTTGTAAAGATTGTTTCCCAATTTACTACATTTTTTTTGTCTTGGTTACAGTGGTTTTATCTGTGCAAAAGCTTTTTAATTTAATGTATTCAAAATCATCTAGTTGGTTTTTGGTGATGTTCTCCAACTCTTCCTTAGTCATAAACTGCTCCCCTTTCCATAGATCTGACAGGTAAACTAGTCCTTGATCTTATAATTTTCTTATAGTATTGTTTTTTATCTCTAAGTCTGCTAACCATTTGGATCTTATTTTGGTAAAGGATGCTAGATGTTGGTCTAATCTAAGTTTCTTCCATACTAACTTCCAATTATCCCAGCAGTTTTTATCAAAGAGGGAGTTTTTATCCCAATGGCTGGACTCTTTGGGTTTATCAAACAGTAGATTACTATAATCGTCTCCTGCTTTTGCACCTAGTCTACTCTATTTCTTAGCCAATACCAAACAGTTTTGATGACTGATGTTTTATAATATAATTTTACTTTAGGTCGGGCTAAGCCACCTTCTTTTGTACTTTTTTTCCATTAAGCTCCTGGAAATTCTTGACTTTTTATTTCTCCATATGAATTTACTTACAATTTTTTTCTAACTCATTAAAGTAATTTTTTGGAATTTTGATTGGTAGGGCACTAAACAGGTAGTTTAGTTTTGGTAGAATTGTCATTTTTATTACATTAGCTCTGCCTATCCATGAGCAGTTGATATTTGCCCAGTTATTTAAATCTGATTTAATTTGTGTGAGAAGTGTTTTATAATTGTTTTCAAAAAGTGTCTGAGTCTGTCTTGGCAAATAGACTCCCAGGTATTTTATATTGTCTGAGGTTACTTTGAATGGGATTTCTCTTTCTAGCTCTTCCTGCTGTATCTTGCTAGACATATATAGAAAAGTTGAGTATTTATGAGGGTTTATTTTATAACCTGCAACTTTGCTAAAATTGCTGTTTCCAGTAGGTTTTTTTTGGATGATTTCTTGGGATTCTCTAGGTAGACCATCATGTCATCTGCCACAGTTTCATTTTAAAGCATCATAAAGTGACATTTTTAGTCCAAGTGCCAGTAGGAGATTTGAGAAATTCCTATGGGTTCCACTTGATGCCACTAGAAGAAATAAAAACAGACTTTTTTTTTAAGGAGAAGAAAAGGGGAAAAACAAAAAGTAGACAAGGAAGGACTAAAGGAGAAGAAAGAAGGAAAAAATGTGAAGAAAAGTTAAAGAAAAATACATAAGGTAATAAGCAATAGAATGGTGTCAACAACTGCCTCAAGTGTTACTCAACCGCAGCAACAACATGAGTTGCCTGGGAACGATACATGGAAAGGTACATGTGCAGACAATTACACTGAGCAATTTGCATGCTACTATTATTGGAAGAGACTGCTGGTGGTCACTAGAAAAATGTTGCTAGCTCCTCAGTGACAAGGCAATAGGGAAGAGAAACGGAGGTAGGCTGCGGGGGAAAAGAATCAGCCTGTATTATATTATTACAACCACTGATAATGTTTGTTGTTGTTGTTTAGTCATTTTTTAGACGCTAAAAATTCTTCATAGCCCATTTGGGTTTTCTTGGCAAAGTTACTAGAGTGATTTGTTGTCTCTTTCACCAACTCAATTTATATCTGAGAAGACTTGAGGGACCTAGAATTACATGACTTGCCCAAAGTCACACAGCTTCTAAGTGTCTGAGGCTGGATTAGAACTCGTCTTCCTAATTTAAGACCCAGCACTCCATTCATGGAGTCACCAAGCTGCTATTGCCATTTACAAGGTGCTTTTTCTCCATGACTGCATTTGAGCATTCCCCCAAAACATGATATTGAACAAATATTTACAAATCCATTGTGCAGATTAGGAAACAAGCTCAAAAGGCTAACTAGTTTAAAATAAAAGCTTATCAAGTTCATCCTGTACATCTCTGTATCTTTCAGTACAGTAACCTGAGGAAAAGAAAACTAATGAAGTAACTTGTCCAAGGATATGTCACTAGTCAAGAGGAGAATCAGTTATCTAACCCAAACCTTCAGCATGCTCTCCATTCAATCAGCTTTGGGAAAATTAGATCATCCTCTTTAGGCTTCTTAATATAGTTAGAAAATCTATAATTCCTTCAACATAATAATAATTAGGCTTATGCACTAAAGGTACATTTTAGCTAAAAGATGTAAATTCCTAAATATTTCAATGACTTAAGAGACCCATTTATTACCAGAGTCAATGCTCTTTTATGACATTTATATAGATCATATATATTACAACAGATTTTTCCATAAATTATAATGCATTTTTTTGTTGTTGTTTTTGTGAGACGATAGGGTTAAGTGACTTGTCCATAGTCACACAGCTAGTAAGTATCAAGTATCTGAAGTCACATTTGAACTCCGGTATTTCTGACTCCAGGGTCAGTGCTCTATCCACTGTGCTACCTAGCTGCCTTAATACATCTATTTTCTTGGAATGAGATGATCCTCAAATTCCTCATCTACTAAGCAACCTCCTCATGATAGACTTCTCTATGCTTAGCTATAACGATCAGATGTACAAAAGATGTAGTTTTTATCATCCCCATTTTAGAGTTGAAGAAAGAAACCGAGGCAAGCAGAAATTTGCCCAGGTTCACACACCTAGTAAGTGTCTGAGGCCAGATTTTTTAACTTACTTCTTCCCGGCACTCTAAAAACCATCTTGTTATCCATGAACAAGATACATATAGAAGATATCTTAGAGGTGGGACTTCTAGGTGGCATAGCAGATAAAGAGTACCTGGTTTAGAATCAAGAAGATTCATCTTCCTCAGTTCAAATATGGCCTCAGACACTCACTAGCTATGTGACCCTAGACATGTCACTTAACCCTGTTTGCCTCAATTTTCTCATTTATAAAATGGGTTGGAGAAGGAATGGCAAAGCACTCTAGTAGCTTTGCCAAGAAAAATTTCAATCAGGGTCATGAAGAATTGGATATGACTGAAATGACTGAATAGCAACAACAACAATCTTAGAGGTGAGGCATTAGCAATGAGAGAGCAAAACAAAGACCTGAAGAAAATGAGGTTTGAAGCCAAGTCTGGAGGGAAGCCAGAAGGCAGAGATGAGAAGGGAGACCATTCCAGAAAGCAAGAGGATACCATGAAAGATTATTGATAAGATTAGGGAAATCACTTCAACAGCTGAATGGATTGTAAGTAGGGAGAAAATGGAGGCAGGGACATGACCAGAAAGATGATGAAAGGTGATGAAAAACTGCAATAGGATATTGGTTGTGATTGAAGGGGATGTTTAATGAGATGCTATGAAGTGAAAAAGGACAAGACACACCATCACAATGGGTACGTGAAATGAGCAGTGGAGAATGATGAAACTGAGGTTCAGCATTATGCCATAAGACCTACTGAAAGATATTCAAAGCTTCTTCAAATATTTCTTTTTAAAAAAAAATCACCATGCTTTGTCAAGTTAAATGAAACCCAAGAGATGAATCAGAATATTTTAATAATCAATATTCTTTTCCCTTGAGTTTGGATAGGATCCAATAGGTTTAGCCTGGGGTTTTGTACCCCAGAGTACAAGGTGATTTAGACCCAAACTGAAGATGAAGATCTATTTCATCGAGTTCATCAATCTGAAGGCATTTGTAAAGACTTTTGGCTTCTAGGCTGAATTATGGAGAAGGCAAGACAGAGTATATAGAATGAAACAAGGATTGGCCAAGTCAATACATTTCATACAAATGATCTGAGTTGAAGACAGACTAACCTATGATCAGTTTTGCTGTATCTCATGTTTCAAATGTTTCAATGATATATTAAGAAATATTTTTTAAAATTTTTTTTTTATATTTTTCAAGGCAATGGGGTTAAGTGGCTTGCCCAAGACCACACGGCTAGGTAATTATCAAGTGTCTGAGACTGGATTTGAACCCAGGTACTCCTGACTCCAAGGCCGGTGCTCTATTCACTGCACCACCTAGCCACCCCATTAAGAAATATTTTGAGTGTAACTTGAATTTTGAATTAGCTTCTGTATTTTCTTCCTTGAGAAACAGCAATAATACAGAAAAATGTACCAGCTCACAAGAACTCACAACCTATAATCTTTCAAAGCCCATTCCTACAATCATTCTTCAGAAAAGGTTAAGTTCTGTGTTTATAAGTCTTCCATAGTTATTGCCTATTTAAAGTAAAGGCTGCAATGGACAAGAATGAGCCTATACCCTCCCACCTCAACCTTCTTCAACCATGGCCCCAGGTTAGAGTCTTAGACTTGGACTAGTGCAATTTGTTCTGGGCATCCTGAGCAGCAGCTCAAAGCCATGTATGGGCAGTCTCTATTTACTGGAGAACTTAAGTATTTCTTAACCATTTTATAGGTTAACTGAGCCACCATTTTATAGGTTAACTGAGCCACCATTTTATAGGTTAACTGAGCCACCATTTTTATTAAATTACTTCCTTTTTTTTAACATGCTATTGATAGGAGTTTTTGAGCCATTATACCTCTAACCCTTTTTCCTCATGAGTTCTATGGTTGTATTTCTTGATTTTGTATAGCCTGTTGTTTGGGGGTGGCAGCACAGATGTCATGTTATAGCAGAACTGACTCTGTCTAGTGATGCTTATGTTTGATGACCATTTACTTCCAAATATAATTTCAACACCTCAACAAAGTTTCTAGTAATTAATTCTTTTGGCACATTTGCTGAAAATATATGCAAAAAAAAAATAGCCTAGGAAATGATGCCTTTAGAAAGGATCTTGGTTGAGGGAAAGCTAGCGAAAACAGTATTTAAGAAGACAGTTTACATTGAGTTAACTGGAGCCAGAATTCTTAACAGGCAAAATTTTTGCTTTTAAATACAGAGGTAGAATCTATAAATATATTGCTCATTTCCTGGCTGCTTAGGCCATTAAGGTTCTAATCTATTTCCTGAGTTGAAACTAGCTAATGGAAAAATATTTATAATATAGTAATCATACACCAAGATGGTTTTTTTGGGCATCTATTGACCCCAAACATATTCAAAATCATATTTGACTTTGGCAATTTATGAGTTTTGGTTTTGGTTTTTTAAGTTTTTTTATGATTCATTTAATTTTTTATCATGTAGATATCTTATAATGAAGAAATAAAAGGGGGGCATTTTTGCTGGGCTTTAAATAGGGGTATCTCCCTACAACATTCCTTAATCTCAAGAGACCCTAACACATGTATAGTATAAGTTTCTAAAATATGTGCTAATTAAACTCTTACTTAGAGATTCATGAAAGGTTCAGATACTGTACTAACTCAGGACCCACAGCATTGTTTTCCCATGAAAATTTTATCTGTGAGCCCTGAAAGTTAATTAAAACAGCACATGACAGCACTAATTTTGCAATATTATCAGTAGGAACAAAAGCCAGAATGACTAAAAGAAAAACAATATAACAGAACATTTAGAATTCTATATGACATTGTTTCTTTTGCATCAGACCCAAATTAGCACACTTCTACTGTACAATCAAATATGAATCATCTACCAAAAAAATTTGATTTCATATGAAGATTGACTTATCCTTATTCTTCTACATATCTCTGAATTACCTGTTTACCTATAGACCCTACCTTTCTACAAGTAGTAATTGTAGTATCTATAAAATCTACTATTTTGAAGCTCAGCTGAGATATGGGAATATAAAATACTTGGAAAATTTTAAAATGATAAAAAAGTCAGTTTTTATCTAATGTATGCACAGGGAGATATAAGCTCATTTTATTACTAGTCTTAAGTGTAAATAGGCCTTTAAAATAACTCATTACTAAGAAAATCAGAAGAAAAAAGGTTATAAAGAGTTGGAAGGAAATCCTGACCAATATCTAAGGTTGGAGAGTGGGGGGAAAAAAGTGCCTCACAGAAGATGACGTAAGAACTGCTGAATACTTTAAGCCAGAAAACATATTTGAAGCTTCTTCTAAAAAAGAGGGAGTTTGATGTTGGGAGGCAGCAACAGCTAGTTCTCATAAATGGTAATAATGTCAAACCCAAATAGAAAGAGGTCCAACGATGTTTAAGAGTCCCTGCAGGCCAAATACTGAGTTGGAAAATCATATCAACATTATCTATGTTCTACTAAATTTTTATTTATTTTGTTAAGTATATCCCACTTATATTTCAATCTGGTTTTTATTTGGTTTGGACATGCAGGTTTGACATTTCTGCTCTAGACAATGAGGATGTGACTCCACAAGTGCTGTTAGATGGCACAAATGAACCTCACGGATAACACTGAAATTTGGTAGAATGGGGCTCTTTACTGGAATATGGCTTTGGTTGGGCATAATTTATTCAGAAATCAAAGGTTATATGAAAGTGGTGAGGATGGGGGTGGCATTGTATAAGAAGAATTACTCATGAGAAGAAATACATGAATGAGAAAGGAGGAACATTATGGAATCCAAAAGAAGAAAGAAAATGATAAAATCTTAGATTGGGGAATCTAAGAATAAAAGAATCCACTTCAAACACACACACACACACACACACACACACACACACACACACACACACACACACACAGTGGTAAGGTCCTATGGTAGACCTGTGTTTGAAGAAACTCACTTTGACATCACTGTGGGAAATGAACCAGAGTAGGGGGAAAGGCTTGAAGCAAGAGATCAGTTAGAAAGCTGTTGCAATGACCTAGACTGGTATTAAGATAGGTGGTAGCTGGGTGAGTAAAGAGAGGGTATAAGATGTGAAATATGAGAGATTGAATATATGGGACAAGGGAGAGTAAAAAGTCTTCATGTATCTTAAGCATCTTCCAAATTAATCTAACTCTTTAGTTGCCTAAATTGTCAACACATTGCCTAAATATGTTTTATCTTTGTGAAATCATTCCCCATAGCTGGAATTCCCTTGTGCTATATCAATCTACTAATTGAAAGTCTATTCTACCATTTTCACCGCTGATATGCTAGCTATTCCATGTAACCTTCCCTGACCTTCAGGGTCAGAAGTAGTCTCGCCTCCTTTAAACTCTCATTGCCCTAAGAGCTAGTTCATGAAATAATTATATATTATATATATCAAAAAACCACATCTTAATCCTCAGTTAGGCTGATTAGCTATTGAGGGCAACATTCATGTCTATTATTCAACTGACAAACATTTATTAATTGCCTACTGTGGACTAGACATTGTGGACACAGATATGAAGAGTGAAGCAATCCCTATGGGTAAGATTGCTTATAGTCTCAAGATGAAGACAAGTACATGTATAAGGAAATAATGCAAATAAATATATCTTTCTATCAGTCCCAGATTGCTGGCATTCACTGTGTGTCATTATTTCATTTTCCTAAAAATTGGAGTCCAGAGTTCCTTTAGTGATTCAATGTACACTAGGTGAATCATTCAACTATCCTGACATCTCTGTACTGAGATAGTTTTCTACTATACATGTACTTGTATTAGTTACTCTGAGTAACAATCAACAAATCCCAGTTTACAAAGGCACTGTGTAGTAGCTCTCCAAATACAAAAAACATAATTGGAGTATGACTATTCACACCAAAGTTACAGCAAAGAATAGAAATTCCAAATTCATTGAGAGAAATTAATGTATTAATAGGTATAAGAGGTTAATGGCAAGCTCTCTTTTTTCAGTTCTAGATAGAAATGCCACTGGAATCACAGAGAGGTATTAGTAAAATATCTATTTTATCTTATCAAAAAATACATAATTCGATAGTGTAATTACAGAAAAAATTTTCTATGTCATTCCATGACACTGATACTTGGGGAACTAGTGCCATTTTAACCATCAAGGTTGCTCTGAATCAAATTTTTGTCTCAGTAATGGCACCCAAAATGAAAAGACCTCATTGTTCCATGAGAAATAAGAAAATATTTAGACAGGAATGCAACAAGTTAATAAGATTTCGTCTGATGGAAAAAAAAAATTGTGAAACTAGTATTAAAAAAATAAAAACCTGCTGGCCCTCTTTAACATCCTGAGATTGCCATTTTGCGATTAGATAAAACAAAAATGTAACCAATCTGAACTGTGCCTATGAGAGATAAACTCATGACGACAGCAGGGGATGAAGGTCCCCCCAACAGAAGTTGGACTGCCCTAGGCTCCCACTTCCTCATCCCTCTCTTTGCCTAAGCATTGTTCCAGTTGCTGTTCATACTACCACAAAGCATCTGACCATCTGGGCCATACTGACTTCAGATGAACACACAGGTTTAAAAGGGTCATTTCCTTAAGAAAAAAAAATATAAACAAAATAAATCAAAGCATTACAAAATTAGATGCATGAAAAATGAAGACAATTTCAAAACAAAGTCAATCACTACTTGGCAAAGGTTTCTAAACTGAACATCACAGAAACAAAATAAAGAGATTCAAGATTTTAAGCACAACATAAATTTGAGTTTAAAAAGCCTCCAAAAATGTCAAGATATTCCTTCCCAGTAAGTCCTTATATTCTTATTTCTAGGTCTAGTCTCTTAAGTCTGCTCCTTGGGACTGACACTTCTTATCTAGAGTTGTACTTGACTTCAGTGGATCTAACTCTGGTGGAAGGCTCTGGGTTTTGGGTCATCCAGTACTGTACTCTTCATCTTTAGGAGAGGTCTCATCTCAGGGGCTCCAGGGCCTTCAGAATCATAACTAGACTCCTAACTCATTTGTTATGTTTAGTTTCCTTAAGGCAAAGTCATAACCAGTTGTTAAAGGAAATTCTCCATTTTGATGAAGCTAGGTTTCCTCACTTATTGCTAGACAGGAGTATTTCCACTTGGTCTCTTCAGTGATCATATGGTGGAACAGTTGCTCCCTAGAATCTACCCACATTATTAATTTTCTGCAATGGCCAGAAGCAATTTCCCCTGTCCTACCTATTTCAAAAACCTCCTTTTTCTTGTTGGGGGTGGGGAGGGGAGTACCAATACGGCTGTTATTTCTCACTTTTCATCTCTTTTTAGTTCTGAATAGTGTAGACTGAGCCTAACACATGGTCAAGCCTTGTCTAACCTAACTTCATCTGACTTCCTGGGTTCTGTGGACAAGTCATAACTCAGGGTTCCACAGGGGAGTGACTTTATAGGACATTTGCATTGAAGTGTTACATGAAAATATTTTAAATAGATTCAGATTGGGGGAGGGGCATTTTGTCATAGTTCCTTGTGTGTTCATAGTAGGCACACAATAAAGGATAATAGTAAACTGAGTATTTAATAATAAATGGGATAGGCTACTTTACTAAAAAACCTCCCATCTTTTGTGGTGGGGTAGAAAGAACATTATTCCAGGATTTAGAAGACCTGAGTTCTAATTCTGACTTGCACATTTATTGCTTAGGTAACTGGGGCCAAGCATTTTAACTTTTTCGGTTCTCAGTTTCTCATGCATAAAATAAGAGGTGGATTGCTAAGGCTTCTCCTTCTACCTTTAAAAACCTATGATTCTAAGAAGAGTTTGAGAAAATAACAAGCCCATCAGACTAGAATGGAGGTAAAATGAGTCCTTTTAAATTTAATCTTTGGTTCAGTTGCCCTAGACTTTGGACAGATAAGCACGTATGCTTAATCTCAATGAAGACATTAATCTTACAATCACCAGGTTATTGCAGTAAAATTCAGTCTGGCAACTGAAGTGAGACAATGAAAGCTTTCTAGGGTGCCAGACATCTGTTTGCCCCAGCCTGCCCATATGCCTCTAAAAGCTGGAGAGCAAGGCTTTCTCAACAGGAATAGGGAGCTGACCCCCTTAAGCTTCTCTACTGGGAATGTGCCCCACCTGCCAAATTGTGAGCACAACGCCTAAGCTTCAAATTGGTTCTTAGAGAATTCCTTAAACAGGAAAGTCACATTCTCCATGGTTTACAATTCTTTTGTTCAATTTATAAGCAATGGCAATTTATATTTATTTTTTCAATGAATAAATTGCTAGTCCAGTTATCAAATAAATGAGACAATTGTGGGTCAAAATCTTATGGAACAATCCTGCAAAATCCCAAACTGCAAACACTGCCCTGGCCAGCAGGCCCACTGAATTACAGTATTTTATTTGTTTTATTGATGTGTTTACATTGAGATTCTCTACAAAAACTATTCCCCAAAGTAGTCTGAGATACGCCATCGATGCCTGATAATGAGAAACTAGCATCACCACTAATAAGCCACATCTTCAGCTATAGAACAACAGAACTGAAATACTTTTTTAGAAATACAATACTGTTACAGTTATTAACATTTAGCAACATTTACAATTCAATTCTATAAATCAATCGTTAAACTTTTATAAGACATTATGCTACCTAGAGGCTGGAAACAAAGAAAAAACAAAACAGTTCTCACCCTCAAGGAATTTATATCCCATCAAGAAAAAAACACTTTTAAGTGACTAATTCTATGGCTACAAATGTTGGGGTTGGGGGTTTAGGGAACTGCCCAGTTCCAGTATACTACCATCACCCCTGTCAGATGTTGCTATTTGCAATACGGATGCAGGTAAATAACCAATGAATGTCAAGATGGAAGGGGTTTCCAATACTAGTTACTGCAATTCAGATTTTATAGAATCAGAGGATCATATAGGATCAAGGATTTAGAGGAGGAAAGGGATCCTACAGACCATCAAATTTGTCCTCCTCTTTCATTTTAGGAGTGAGACAACTAAGGAAGAGGCAGCAAGTGACTTGTCTAATTATACCATTAACTTATAATGAGCTTATAGTCCATTAAGACTCCCAGATCTTTTTTTAAATTGTTACCTTACCCATATTGAAGTAGATTTTTGTAAAACTTTACATTTAATCTCTACTGAATACCTATCTGAATGTGACCCAATTTTCTAATCCTTCAAGATTTTTTTGAATCTTGTCTTTGCCATTTACAAATTTACTAGAAATGGCATGTATGCTTTTTAAAATAAGACATCAATAACAACATCAAACAAAACAGGGCCCAAGACCAGAACTGTAAGGGACCTACTAATTTCATAGCCAACAATTAACAACTGCTTTTTAAAATTCACAGTCAGTTCTGAAGCTACCCAAGTATACGCTTTATCCTATGGTGCTATCTTTTCCACAAAAATAGCATAAGAAACTGTCAAAAATGCTTTGGCAATGCTTCACAGGTTTGAGTTTATTATATATTTTCCCCCTTACCATCTTTATATTTCAGTTTGATATTGGTTGCAAATATATATATATATATATATATATATATATATATATATATATATATATACATATACACACACTAACTAGTAAGAAGGCAAAGTCAAATATTTCAGGTCTGCACAGAATCTTTTGCTAGGAACTAGAGGGAGGAATGGAATCCTAAATACAGAGAATTTGCACATTAAAGTCCCTTACAAACCCTGGCACCTTTGTGCCCCCCCCCCCCAAATTCATCATTTTCCCAAAAAATCATTGTGTGCCAAACACAGAATTGTTATTGTTTATCATTCATTTGGATAAAGACCATGACATCAGGGAGGTAATGTCATGACTTGTAAGTGAGGAGGTGCAGGGAAAAATCATCAGCCTCACTTTCTCCTCCAAAATCATCTGGGTCCTATGGCCAAATAAGGATTAGGATGGCTTGGATGGCCCTGAATGCTGTGGAAGAGCATGACCTTTTTAAGTTAAGATCTTTCCAGGTCTCATTTTGACTGAGACCACACCCACTAAGTGACTGAGGCTAGGTAAGAAATGAGGCAAAGAATGGTCTCTTTCCTCTAGCCAAAAAAAAAAAAATTAAAATGCGCGCGTGTGCGCACACACACACAAACACACACACACACACACACACACACACACACACACACACACATACATACACGGCCAAAATAGAAACAATTGCTATTTACATTTACTGTGAGCCAATCAGGGTCCAGACAAGGACATAGTGGGGCTAAAAATTAAGTGTTTCATAAATGTTTATTACCAATACTCAATGCATGCACAAGCATGCAAAACAACACAAATACAGAATTCTGGAATAAAGATTTAAAAATAGTATATTACATTTTTGGAAAAGCAAAACAAATAACTATTTGCATTAGAGTGTATTTTCTTCTTTTACTGTATTCTGAGCATTTCTGTTCACTTGCAAATTCAGTCTTTGAAGTCTGGAAATGCTTTTTAGTTTAAATACTTATTACCATGAATTCTACAACGGAAAAAATTGAGGTTGCCCCGTGGAAATTATCGCCAAGGGAATTTGGTCTGTAGAAGATCAATCTTCTTCAATATTGCCAGCAATTGGTACATTAAATCATCAGCAACTTCAAGTAGACAAATCATCTTTTAAAACTATTTGGGGATCAAATATAGGAAGGTACAATGGATTTGAAAATATAACTGATTAAAAAATAACACTGGGGCGGTTAGGTGGTGCAGTGGATAGAGCACTGGTCCTGGAGTCAGGAGTACCTAAGTTCAAATCCAGCCTCAGATATTTAATAATTACCTAACTGTGTGGCCTTGGGCAAGTCACTTAACCCCATTGTCTTGCAAAAAAAAACAACACTAGTTAATTTTTTTAAAATGATTTTCAGTTTTGGGAAGAATGAGGGATGAGAAAGGAAAGGATGAATGCAAAATATTATAAAGGAAAATAAATATTTAGAAAACATTTACTACCAATACTTTGAAATTAAAATCAGCTATCCAGATTCAGAAGGCAGAAGGCAAATTTATGTAGTTAGCAGAAAAAATAGACTTGGGGCTTCAGAAAAATTTTAAAAAGCAACTAATCCTGCCTCTGGATGCTCATTACTTGTGTGACTTTAGGTAAGTCACAATCTCCCTGGGCCTTGGTTTCCTCATCAGTATTGGTCAAGAAGGCCTCTTACCTCTTCCAGTTATTAACTCTATGAATTTATATTGTACAAGGGATGAAGAAGAAGCAGATGGATTATGATGGGGCAGTCCTAAACTATAAAGGCAGAGAGGAGCTAGACAGTCATCTAGTCATTCTCTCTATTCCCTCCCCCCTCCCCTGCCCCCCCCCCTTGCAGTGATGGGTAGGGGTGGTTCATAAATACTAGATACCTCCCCCAAGGGCAGCAGGGGAGTTTGACACAACTAGCCTGATCCAATTACTGATTCTATCTGTGTGGGAAAGGATGTGTTTGATTTTATTTTCTGATTATTCACCTGGATCACCTGGTGACATTAGTTGGATTCCTCTTGAGACTAACAAGTGTCCATTAAACAAGTTTTAACTAATGCAAGTTTCCTTAGAGTATCAATAATTTGTCAATAATGGCATTACATAAAATATTGTCACTGTTATCAAGGTTTTTTAATCTAAATAAAATAAAGTATTAGATTTCCCCCTTTTTCTGTCATCCATTTCTTTATTCCCTAGTACTGAAAGAAAATACATTTCCCATAATAATCTCTCTGTCTTCAAAAACAAAATACTAGACTGATCGAAAAAATAAAAGGAGGTAGGACTTAGGTCTTATAATATATCTCTAAACTTAGTTCCTGTTTATTAGGAAAGAATTTACTTTCCTTGTGTATAATTTTCCTAAGTTAATGATCTACCAAGTCATTCCTTACTTTATTCCTTATAGAAATATAAAGTCCAGAGGTTCCCTGTTCCCTTTAGGATAAAATAGAAATTCCTCTGCTTGGAACTGAATAGAACTTGGCCCCAATCTACCCTTCTAGGGGTACTGTAAATTATTACTCCCTTTCCTACATTTTCCATTTAAACAAAATGGCTCATCTTGCTGTACCTCACACACATAACTCATTTCCATGCCTTTGCACTGGGCGGTCCCTGATGCCTGAAATACCCTTACCATATTCATTTCTTAAACTCCCATTTTCAAATCCTGCTTCAGACACTTAATAATTACCTAGCTGTGTGGCCTTGGGCAAGCTACTTAACCCCATTTGCCTTGGGGAAAAAAAAAAAACCTAACCCCCCACCAAAATCCCATTTCCTTCAAAACTCAATTTAAGTACCAATTTCTTTGTTTTTTCTTTGTTTTTTTCCTGGGGGGGGGGGGGGGGGGGGGGTTGCAAGGCAATGGGTAAGGTGATTTGCCCAAGGTCACACAGTTAGGTAAATAAGTGTCTGAAGTCATATTTTAACTCAAGTCCTCCTGACTCCAGGGCTGGTACTCTATCAAGGACCAATTTCTTCATGAAGTTTCTCCTAATCCCATCAGATCCTAATTATCTCCATCACTAAATTATTTTGTATTCATGGTATAGATAGTCCAGACATATTTATATATAGACATGTCTCCCTCCATTAGAATGCAAACATCTTGAGGGCAGGAATGATTTTAACTTCTTTTTGCTTTTGAATCCCCAGAAGTCACCAAGGTACTGAGCCCAGAGCAGATCAATGAATAAAAGATTGATGATCCCATGATTTAAATATATATATATATATATATATATATATATATATATGTATGTATGTATGTATAGTGAAGTGAATTCATCCAGTAGCTGAGATCTTTTATTCATAGCATTCCAGGATAGATACAGATGAGGATACAGATTTCATTTTGAATAATATAAACCATAAAAGGATCTCTAATTATACTAGGATAAAAATGGTAAAGGGAAGAATCTAAAATTACTTTCAGAAAAAGCTTAATTGTGGTCAAAGTTTAATTTGAGAGGAAATGGGATACAAAGTAAGAACTTAGAATTTGTTATTGAAGGACCATAATTTTTATCTTGGCTATGCCATTAGTAATGTTATGATCTTAGGCAAGACATGCAGCATCTCGGGGCCTCAGTTTCCTAATCCATAAAATGAGAGGGTTGGACTAGATTGTCCTCGAAATACCTTCCACTCTAAAACTTGATCCTATTATCCTAATAATGAAATTTCCCAGTTGAACAATTAGGTAGACAGATTTGGCAATTGTTCTTATTCAACTAAATTCAACAAACATTTATTATTCATCTACTTATTAAGATGAAAAATGACAATCTGCCCTCAAGAATGGCATACACTACTGAGGAAGGGAAAATAACAGGAACAGAAATAATATAATACATGGTAGGGGGTATGAGAGACCAAGGTCTCTAGCTGTTGTCAGGGGGAAGAAGAGATCATGGAAGATTTCATAGAGAATCTGGCACCAGAACTGAGTTTGCAAGAAGAATAGCATTTCAACAGACAAAAATCAAGAGCAAATTCATCAATCATACATGAGGATTACCCAAGGCAAACACACAGTGGTAGAAGAGAACAAGGCATGATCTAGAAACAGTCGATAATCCTGTCTGGTTGAAGCGCAAGGTATGAAGAGGAATAATATATTTTTAAAAGCTGGAGAAGTAGAATAGAACCAGACATGAAGGTTCTTAAATGCTAGATTAAAGAATGTCTACAATATTTTATAGATAATGGGGAACCATTGAAGGTGTTGAGAAGGGGAATATTATGATTAGATATAAATAGCAGAATTAAGAGTTATAATGGATATTACACATGACCTAGTCCAACTCATCTTATTTAAGCATAGGAAAACTGACTCCCAGAGGGGCCTTGTGCCCAAGGTCACAACAGCAATGGTTTAACACAAGATTCAATCTTAGTGCTGTTCCTAACTCCAAGTCTTGTTCTCTTTGCAAAATGCCTCCTTGGAGGCAGCTGCTTAAAGACTTAGGAGCACAGGACTGCATAAGAAAGAAGTTGGAAAAAGTTAAACTGGAGGTAGAGATGAGGCTACTACACTAATGCAGACAAGAGGTGATGAGGGACCTGGGCTAGGGCTAGGGGAGAAAAAGCAAAAAGTTGCTTAAGGGTATGATTTGGGGTTTTTAGAGAAGATGGCTATAAAATAACAGAACAGGGAAGGTTGTAGGAGGTACAGGTTTAGGGGGAAAAAGATGAGATTTGGAATAGTTTGAGTTTGTGATGGCCAGGATATTCAGGTGGAGATGCTAATAGATTCTTGGTCTAATGACTGATGATTTATGGTTAATTTTATCAACTGGCCCTCCTAGTCCACATGCTTCCTTCCTTCTCAAATCTAATTAGAATATTGGGATTGTTTGTGCCATTTTGATTAAAAAGTCAAAATTGTTAGAAATTCCACAGAACTTCTTAAAGGGTACCACAAAGGTTACTAAAATAAACAAAATTTAAAACCAGAAACACAAGGTAAACTATCCTTTAGTTGATTTGTTCCCTCTTTCCTCTTAAAGGATCCAATTTCCTTTTTTTGGGGGGGAGGAAGGGAACAATTGATCTGATAACCTTTAAACCACATGCAACAAACAATCTCAATTCAGAATCTCCACCCTGCATCAGTGACCATGACACCTGACTAATATATTGCCATCATACATAGCTGAATTAGATGGCTTCCACTAAAATTTATTGAAAACAGGGCACCAGCAACTTAAATATTCTATTGTCTGAGTGAGCATGACACTAATGACAGTTCTTTGACCTGGTTTAAATTTATGATAAAGCAGGGTGCTTTTATAAATCAGGAGTGTCAAACAGCCAGGTCACAAGTGGCCCACAAAAGAGCACCAATATACAACTAGATTTCAACTTCTTGGGAACTTTGCTGTGGTTGCTGTTCAATTGTGTCTGCCTCTGTGACCTCACCTGAGATTTTCTTGGCAAAGACACTGGAGGGGGTTGCCATATCCTTCTCTCCAACTCATTTTACAGATGAGGAAACTGAGGCAAATAGGGCAAATTGACTTGCTCAGGGCCTCACAACCCAGTAAGTGTCTGAGGCTAGATTTGAACTCAGGAAGAGGAATCTTCCTGACTCTGTGACTCTTAATAGTTCCTCTTGGGAATTTTAGGAGGATGTCAGAATTGGTACTGGTATCATTTTGAGCAGTATATCTGCTTCATCTGTCATTCTCATGCTATTCAGTATAGTAATAACAACAAGTAAGAGGTATCAGAAATAGCTTTCACTTCAATTTTATCACAGCCATTTTCACTTTGGGAAAAAATGGAGATTCTACCAAGCTAAAAAAATTTTTAATGACAGAAGTATGATCCTACAATAATATAATCATAATGATAGAGCTTCCAGGTCATACAATTAACCACCTTGCCTCTGAGAAAATTAATCTATATACTAAGGTAGATGTCTCATCTATTCTTAAAGCTTCCCAGGGACAGAAATTTCTCTTGATAACCTGCTTTGGTGTTTAATTACTCTGATGGTTCAGAAGATATGGGACTAAACTCGAAATCAGAATGTAAATCAACAGGTTTGGCTAAGGTTTTTTCCTCTCTCTGGATCACACAAGGGTTATCTTATAGTCTGCTTTATGAGGTCAATTGCAGAAGCTTTATGAGGTCAGTTCCAAAGTCCCGAATCCTGTCTTCCACATGAGCAAGATATTGCTGAGGCTGACATCACCCTAAGTATTATTAGCCCCAATATTTTTTCAAAGTAGAAATAAATTACTCCACTTAGGAAGAAAGAGAAATGAGTAAAACAGACATAGAAGGTTCCATCAGCTTCTACAGGATATAAGAAAGCAGGAGAACAAAGTTTCATGAAAAACATGGGAGAAAAGGATGTTGAGGAGGAAGAGGTCAAGAAGAATTAGGAGTTAGAAAAAGTCACTGGATATAGTTACTGATGAACCTCGAGAAAAGAAGTTTATTAGAAACTGGGGAGAGGGTGGTGGAATAAAAGCAAGATAATAGAATCAAACTCTCAGAATTAAAAGGGGACCTTATGAATCATTCAGTTTGGTGGTCTTCAAATTCTTTTGATCAAACATTATAAGAAAAAACAAAACCACCACCATTATCACCAACTACAACAACATTGATCAGGCACTTGTAATATGTTAGAGGTTATATTTATGTACAATGAGATTTAACTTATTTCCATATTAGTCACGTTGTGAAGGAAGAATGAACATCAAGAAGAAAAAATCGTGAGAAAGAAAAAAGCATAAAACAAATTTTATAAAGTGAAAAATATTCATGTCATTTTCCTTTAGAAGTCTTTTAGAATTGTCTTTGCTCAATGAAATGCTGAGAGTAGTTAAGTCTAGCACTGTCTATCATTACACAACGTTGTTATTATTATTACTATTACTATTATTACTGTTGTTGCTGTTGTTGTTGTTGTTGTTGTTAAGGTTTTTGCAAGGCAAATGGGGTTAAGTGGCTTGCCCAAGGCCACACAGCCAGGTAATTATTAAGTGTGTGAGGCCAGATTTGAACTCAAGTACTCCTGACTCCAGAGACGGTGCTCTATTCACTTCTTCACCTAATTACACAATCATTACACAATGTTAATGTGTACAATGTTCTCCTTGTTCTGCTTATTTCACTCAGTATTAATTCATATAAGTCTTTCCATAGTTTTCTGAAATTCACTTGCTTATGATTTATAACAGAACAACAGTATTACATCACATATACAAATACCACAATTTATTCAGCCATTCCCTGACTGATGGGCATCCCCTCAATTTCCAATTCTTTTCCACTACAAAAAGAGTTGCTATAGATATTTTTGTACATGTGGGGCTTTTTTCCTTTTACTATCTCTTATCCAGTAATATGTATTAATTTTGTGACACTGGGCAAGAATGATTGGTGGTTATTTGTTTTTGCTGAAGGCATGAAATAATTCAATTTACTATGAATGCCATAATTATAGATACAGTTTTCTGAGTTTTACAAGTATTTATTATTAAAACTAACTAAAAAACAATGTAAAGTAGTAAATATAAAAGGCACTAAATAAAAAAGGAATTACTTGGGGGGGGAACCCCTTTGTGTCTGTTTCCCCATCTTTACATTGAGAGGGCCTGACTGGATAGCATTTAATATTCCTACCCCCTAAGAAGACTTCCCAATACCTCTGGCTGGTCCTTCCTAATGTGAGAAGGGCCTCCAGGTTCTCACTGGACACAACTTGTTACTAGGCCAGACCACCAAATAAGGCCCTAAATAAAAAAAAATAATTTGACTCCCTGAAGGGATCTCTCTGCAGTCATGTGTTCTCTCTTTGGATTCATTCCTCAATGGTTATTCCCACTCCCTTTTCCTTTCCCCATTCCAGTAATCGTGAACATTGGATCTCAGAAGTACAAACATTTGTTACACATCACCAATTTTCTGGACCTTCATTCCTATCTCTCTGAACACACGCTCCAAATGTCCTACTCCAGATCTATCCCACCCCTTCCCCTGGACTTTCTGGAATGGTTATGCAATAAATAAACTTAACTTAAACATTTTACTTTCTCCATCTTCTGTCAATCACTAAGACCTAGCCTACTCCAGATTTCTCACTCCATACTCTATCTATACTTACCAGTAATGCTACAGTGCTACTCATAGACCTGAACTCATTGTCTGAGATGAGAAAGTTGGCCTTGTCCCAATTTTCCTTGCCATCGTTAGATTCTCTCTGTAACATCATTACTCAGCAGCCTCTTTTTCATGGGGTTTATACTATTTCTCACATGAGAAATATGCCAGGAATAAATGATCAATATCTAATCTACCTATACTCATGGTTGAATAAGAAAGTCTACTAAAACTTAAGTGCATACACAGGGAAACATTTTTTGCTCTCTCTGCTGAAAAATAAGTTCTCAAAAAGTCTTGAGAATTAATGAATGCTGATTAAGACTTGGAAGAAGGAAACCACATAAATATCCATATGTTCAGATATACAGACCTACTTTTGGCTTACTTTCTTTGGCAAATGGCTAATAGCAGAACCTCCATGTTCTCCCTATGACTTCTTTGGCAATTTGCTAACAATGGAACCTCAATGTTCTTCCATTCTGTGACTTCATAAATATTTCCATTCCAAAAGATTATGAAACTTTAAAGGTTCCCAAATGTGGTTATGACCCTAAATAGCAATTTTTATTCATGGGAAAATAACATAAGATGTGGTTTATCAAATACCTATCTTTTAAGTTTTGAAAAACTAGGATCAATTTGAAAGTCATGGACTCAAACAAAAATTTTTATCAGACCTTACTGCTAATTCCAAGGAAGTTTGTTTGGGAGAATAAATACTTGTTGCCACACATTAATAATAGCTAGCAATAAATAGCAGTTAGTAAAAAGAAATTAATAAGAAAATAAATTATTTTTAATTAAAATGTTTTCCATTTTCTGTTTTACCTATAAGGTAAAAGTCATTGACAAATAAATACAATGTTAGGTTTATACAAATAGATACAAAGAACTTTCTTAGAAGGAATTATCACATTTCTAGAACTTTTTACTAAGAATTTGATTTGTATAGAGGCAAGACCAACTGTGCTGATCTACCCTTACTGAGTAATAGCAAAATAAGAGACAGCAGGATACAGTGGAAAGAGGACCTTGGAGTCAAGAAAACCTGGGTCAAATGATTGTTCTGCAGCCAAGGGAGCAAATAACCTTACTATAGAGTTCTGGGAAATTCTCTAAGACCAGACTTAAAGAAAAGTTTCTAGTTTCAATTGATGGAGAGAGTTCTCATAATAGGATTTTCCTGTATCCATACAATATAATACTCAATACAATCAATACAATAACAATACAGGTCCAAATGAGGATTAACTGTCAGACAATGAAAGAAACTAGACAGTAACAACAGGGTTTAGGAGTTTTTGTAAAATGTTCCCTTATAAAAACATCTTCAGAGTAGATCAAGGAATAAGAATGAGAAGTGGGGCACCATACTGTATCTCCCCCTCCACCCCATTTCCTCTTCACTCCTACCATCTGCTCTGCCATCTTAAGAATTTTTCTTAGCTAATTCAAGGCTACCTTTCAACCATTTTGTCTTTATCATCAGGCTAAAGTGATTTTTGAGAAATCTTCCCACTAGTTTAAGTTTGGTTAAGAATCCATTGTTACTATGTTTTAAGGTAAGGTGCAAACATCTAGATTCTGTTCTCAGATATCATTTTCTTCCCAAGATTATGTAGCAGAGTGAAAAGAATATAGGCTCTGCAGTCAGAGGGCCTGTGTCCCAGCTCCGTCACTGTTGCTGATTCCCTCTGTGACCTTGAGTAAGTTATAACCTTCCTGATCTCTTTTTTCACTTGTAAAACATGGGAGGATGGGTTAAATGGCCTCTGAGATCCTTTTCAGTTCAGAGATCCAGGTGCCTATGAATTGGCTATTCACTCTTCAAATTCATTTTCTTCCAAAGATCCATCCTTCAATCAGCAGCAGTAATGAAAATAAGACCTATGTCTATAAGATCTTCAATTTATTGCCAAGAACTTCCTAACAGTGCTTCCTGGGTTGCTGCACATTTGTCTCTGTATAAGACAACAGGAATAAGTCTTAGTTGTATTCTGACAAGCCTTTGGAAACTTCTAGTATATCTCATGTACATACTCCAGGAAGGCAGCAAATCTCTATTGCTCATGTCATATCAACAAATGGTTGTTTCCCTAGCCTTCTCAAGAAAATGACCCCTCCCCACCCATGCTGCTCCTCTTCCTCTGAGAAGTACTATACAACTTTTCCATCAGGTGACAATCACACACCTTTATTTCTTGGAGCACAAATGACTGGCTGCTCCCTCTTCTTCAGAGCTGCAAACATTCAATGGTTTTTCTTCCCTTCCTCCTTGGTGACATTCTCCACCTTCTAAATTCCTGATAAAATTATAATCCTCCTTTGTCTTTTTACAAATGCCTTCTGTTATCACTAAATAAGCATTCAAATATAAAATTTTATTTAAAAATATTTTTGTTTCCATACACTAATTACACATCTTTCAAGACTTACTTGGCTCAGAAATGGGTTTACCAAAATAAGAAAATTTATTAGTTTAATACTTGACAAGTTTCTATAGTACAATAATTACTAAAAGACTATACTGAGTTGTATGTTTTATCAGTTTTTAATTACTGTTATCACCAACATGACATCTACCCAAGAAAAATCAACTCTCTGTAATATTTGCCCCCTAAATTCCAGATGTCTACATGGGAATGCACTTAAACATAAAAAAGAATCTAAAATATTGGAGACAATATTTTCTAATTATTAAGTTACTATTCCTTTAAGTTATCTTTTCAAATTTCCATATAACACCAAATATAAGAATAACATGAAATTTAGAAGAGACATTAAAATAATCTCTCATGTAATAACTAGTCCATAATGTGTGGAGAGAAAGCACAATACAATAGCATTATGTTGAATAATAATAAACATGCATACAGTGAGACAATTGAGCTAATCAACAATTAAAAGATGAGCTTCTTTACATTCACATAGACAGAGAAATAAAGACTGCTGACTAAGATGGCAATTAGAATGTAAGCTTTTTTGTTATAAACAGTAACTCTGAATTCCTAAAAAGTTTGAGGTTGTCCTATTTATTAGGACACCTTTAAGAGATGGGCAGCAACTTGAAAAGATAGATGACATAATTTTAATAATATAGAAAAGTCCTGAGCAAAGAAAGAGCTTCAACCACTCTAATTCAGTGCTTTTCCTGCAACTTCTGGGGAATTGCCTTAAGCTTTGAGATGTTAGTAACTTGCAAAGAGATATAAAACTAGTATAAGTTAGAGGGAAGATTTGAACCCAGATCTTCCTTCTGACTTTTATGAGAAGAAATCATTTTAATAAAAACTAACTTGGAGCAAGTCACTTGAGTAGGCCTCTGGGTTGGATAGTTTTGCAATCTCTGATATGATATAAATCAGGTGATCTCTAAAGTCATCTTTTATGGAAATCCTAAAATTAACCTTAAATAGACTATGAGGAATTTGGCAATCAAAAAATTTTTCTACTTGTAAGTATGATATCTTTATTTTGGATCTCAAATAATAATAGCTGCCATTTCTATATCAATTTTAGCTTTGTAATGTGTTTTACACATATTAACCCACTTCGTTCTCACAAAAACCCTAAGAGATAGGTTCGATGGTTAACATTAACCTATATTACTGACGAAGAAGCTGAAGTTTAAGGTTAATACATGATTTCACCAAAGTCGAAAAGCAATCGATTATCAGGGTCAGGACTAAAACTCAGGTCTTCTGAGTCCTGACCATGGTTCTGTCCACTATAGCAGGTTTCCCCATGGACCTTATACCCCCTTCTTATAAAACTATCATCATTTCTTTATAATAACTGGCAAATGCTACTGTATTGGTGATTTTTTACTTTCCTCCTTACCTACATACAATGCTTCCATTATTAACTGCACTGCTTCACCCTTTGATGTCTTCTCTAAGCTGCAGCAGCTAGATCTCACATAAGCAAGGAAAATATCAGGAAACAGAGCTTTCCAGGCTCTGCTCTGTCCCTCAGGAGAATATGACACATTTTCTCTCCCTCAGTTTTCCCCATCTGACCACCTTTTGTGCATATTATATGTACAAAGAAGATAACCTGTGGGAAATACTCCAAATACCTTGGGGAAAAAGTGTAACCAGAAAAATCATATTTATGATCAATTAATTAATTAACTATATTCATATATTATATATATAATTAAATAAGTTACCTAACTTTCAAATAACCCTTATATCTTGGACATTTTCTTTTCAAACCAAATTCAAGCATATTCAACAACATATACCATTTCTGTTTCTTGTGAATCCTATTTTCTTCATTTGGCAATCACTGGCTACCTCTCTGTCTATAAATACTCCTTTGTTCTACTATGGAAAAGCAGTCCTCTGCAGTTCTGGCAATCCTGGTATACATTCCTGGTTTTTTTAGTCTCTTTAATCCTCTATCTCTTGGAGGGAAAAAATTTTCTTTGAAAATATGCCTTTTAAAAATTCTTACTAGTAGCTCTTTATTTCCCACCATTTAACTTTTGAGATAAATAATTTGTCCCAAATGATATTCCTGATTACTCCCACAAAATTGAAACTACAGATGACCCCCAAAAAGCAGCTGAAAGGCATAAGGTATGTGTGCATAGGCTGCAATATTTTGTCAAAAAGAATTTCTGTGCAAAAAGTAGTATAGAAACTGTTACCCAGAAAATGTTTAATCAAAAAAGGGAAGTGAGTCTGTCTTATAGAATAAATGAGGCACAGCTGCTGCTATAGCACTCAGAGAATGTGAAAAGACCTACAGAAGACCTCAAGCTCTAGATGAACTCTAGTTCCAATGAACTAGAACTTCACAGGTTCAGATGATGGCAATGGTTTGCAATCAGTATTATTATAAACTTAAAAGTAAAAAGTGGTCAGCTGAAATGGACAGTAAATTAATTTTTTGAAACAAAGGATATTTCTTAATTTGAAAGGAAATTAAATAACTGATAAAAAATATAGCAGTCAAAACCTTAGGGTTCATGAGAAACATGGGAGATCCAAAAGTCCCACAGTTCTGACTTTCTAACATTTCTGGGATATCCTTCATGTGTCTGAAATATCCTTCATGTGTCTGAAATATCCTTCATGCATCTGAATCTATCCATCCATCATCCATCCAACCATCCACCTATCCATGCATGCTTACATACATAAATACATACATATATAAATACACACATTCCATGGTGTGTGTGTATGTGTGTGTGTGTGTGTGTGTGTGTGTGTGTGTGTATATATATATATATATAATATATATATATATATAATAAAATCTCATCAAGTCTGTGCCAAGTTGTATAATAAAATGAGAGTTATGATATCTAAGATTTCTTTAAGGTCTAATGTTCTATGATTCACTAAAAAAAATCTCATGGAATGTATAACAGGTAAATAAATGGAGAACTCTGTCAAATAGAAGTTTAGGCTCATCTTATGTAGAGGCAGAGGGATATGGCAAAATGAAAGCTAGAAGTCTCATCATTTTAAAATTTAAGGTATGAACAGTACTGTCAAAAGGAATTCATTCTCATGCCCATTGTCACTTAACACTGTAACTATCAAGATTGAAAATGTGAAACCAATTTAGCCCAAATTTAAAATATTATTGTGTGTATGTAGTGGGCTTCACTGATCAATGTGCTTGCAATAATTTCAATGCATATGGGATAGATAGAGACAAGGATTGGATGATGAAGTGTTTAGTTCTTCATAGAGGGTAAAGAACTGCATAGGCATGCTTTTATTTATTTATTTTTTTGGTTGCCCTGAACATGGTTAAGCCAGATGGTGAAAACAGAATATCAAGTCTGCTGCTATGGAAACCACCATCACAGCAGCCCACTCAAGGCCCTAACCTATTGGACAAATCTTTGGTTTCCTGTTATCACTAGCTGGATATGCTATTCCCTCACAAAAAGCTACCACAAAGATACCAGACTAATAGAAATCTCTTTAAGATCCTTTTGTGTTGAGAAAAGTTTTTATTTCATTATATATATATATATATATATATATATATATATGTATATATGTAATCCTTAAAAAATATATATCCTATTATGACAAAGTAAACCACCAGAAAACCAAGGCAAAATGCAATGTGTTTTTCTTCACCAATTGAGTGCATCACAGCCCAGAAACCCACAAAAGAACAATGTAATATCTCCTTTCATGTTCTTTTGTCATTCTTCAAATTCCACCTTTTTTCAGTAAATAGATACTACATGGGAAAGTAAGGAAATAAAATTGTGGCCTCTTACCTTAATATTACATGCTTGTTCCATCAGTCTCCGGGCATTCTCTTCTGCCCTGTATCTCTTTGGAAGCTGGACTCTGAAAAACTTTAAAGCACCCTCAAAGTCAGCCTGCAGAAGATCTTCCTTGGATGTCTGTAACAAATTTGCAGGGGAAATGATATTTTTTGTCAATATTCATGATAACAATTATAAAGACAATATATTTTCCTAAACAGTTAATGTTGCAAAGTTTCTAAACTCATTTAAGTGAGAAAATATACCTATCCTCTCTGTCAAAAGCTAAAAGTGATTGCACACACCTGGAAATCTCATTCAAAGAGGGATATAAAAAAGCTTCAACAAATTAACATGCTAGGCCTATGATGGAAGAAAGTTGGAAAAATACATTTTCCAAAAGTTTATTCAAACACAGGCTCTAAGGGAAAAAAGGTCTTGAGAAAAGGCTAATCTGTAATCCTGGGTTTTTGTTTTTCTTTTCAGGGTGCTCTTCTGAAGATGTCAGAAGATACAACCAGAATGATCCCTATCTTATAAGAAGGCCTTCATAAAGTTTAAAAAATTAAAAAAATAGGCATAATCACAGTATGAGAAGATTTAGAAAAATATCCAATGTCTTGTAATCTTCACATAAAACACCAGAAAAATGGTTGTGAAAGTAAACCAACCACTGAGTATAGAAAACTTACATCAAGAGGAAAAAAAATATTTGTCTTACTATTAATAGTGTTTCTTTAAGATACAGAAATAAACACAAATTTTATTTCAAAGGGTGGAAATATAAAATAAGGCTTAGATGGAGCATATATAAGTCAAAAGAAAATGTTCTTCAAAAAGTAGTCAATAGCCAACTGTTAAGAAAAAAGAATACGTAAAGAGAAAAAAATTGAAACCATGGAATCTGAATTAAGATTATATATTATGTTAAAAACCTTTGTCATTTAAATTCCATTATAAACACAGGTAACATTTACTGACCTTAAAAATCTATGTCTAAGAGATTATTTTTTAAAAAAGGCTTTTTAGGAGGACATGACTAGAATCCAGTAGCCCTGCTCCTACTCCTCTTCTTATAGTGAATTCCTTTCAATCCCTGCCCCTCCCCAATCTCTATTTCAATTTATAGTAACATCAAACTGAAACAAATAAAACTTCAATTGCTATTAATATTGGCCAGGATTTTATATGCAACTAGATCAAATCCCTAATGCTGTAATCAGAGAACAGAGCTGATAATGGTAGTGGTCATCATAAATAAAGCATAAAGGGCCAGATCTTTCTCAGCAGCTCCTTACTCATGGTAGGAGGTAGCTGGTAGAGTTTTAGTACTGTCTTGGGTATCATATTTGTAACATAACTCATTTGAAAGATATCACTGGTGCAACCACTATGAATGTAGGAATGATTGAACTTGGGTACCACAGAGAACTTCTCTTACTATCAGCCTCTGAGATGTTTTGCAAGTTTCTTGGGGCATTCACATTCCATTCCCATACATTGCATATACTGTAGTCCATTATGTCCACAGAGATTTGGTCTTCAAGTAAATATAAGGAATAGAGGCAGTTAGGTGATGTAGTGGACAGAGCACTAGCCCTGGATAATAGAGAACCTGAGTTCGAATTTTGCCTCAGACACTAACTGTTTGACTCTGGGCAAATCATTAACCCTGATTGTCTCTCCCCCTTCCCCAAAAGAGAAAAAATAAATAAATAAAAGGAATGAAAGCTGTTAGTCTCTAGAAGAGCACTTTCCCTATGATCTCAGTGTCCATCTGCTGATGGTTATTCCTTCTCAACTTCCAGTTGGATTACTCTTTGTAAAATTATTATCTCATTTGAGTCTCACAATAACCCTGGCAGGGAGGTAGAAATATCATCCCCATTTTACAGATGAAGAGACTGAGACAAATAGAGGTTAAGTGACTTGTCCTGGTAAATGTCAGTCTAGATTTGAACTCTTTTGGATCCAGGCTGGCCACTTAATCTACCGGATTGCCTTGTTGTCTTAGCTATATATTATTTATTTCTTTACTACTTAACACAGTGCCAGATACATAGTGAGCAATAATAAAATCATGTTCTCCCTGCATCCGTCTCTGTCTCTGTCTCTGTCTCTGTCTCTCTCATCTCTCTTCTGTGTATCACTTTCTGTCTCTCTTTTCCTCTTTCTCTTTTCTTCTGTGTGTCACTCAGTCTGTCTCTCTCTTCTTCTCTCTTCTTTTTTTCAATCTTCACACTCTCCCTTTCTTTTTCACTGTCTGAAGTTATATTGTCAGTTGTGTACAATGTTTAACTGAAAAAATTTTTTTAAGGGATTAACTTTTCCATGTTCCAACTTGGTGTGTATCTGAAGTGCCTCTATCCTTTATAGAAGTAATATTTTAATAACCCCCTCTCTACTGCTTTAAGTATATTACCATATGTTTAATAAAGTGGCACCAAATAAATGTCAGTCTGCATCAGGAATTATAAAACCTAAAGTAGAGTATCAAGCTCAATCACAGGGTTTTCTAGATCTTAAAGGAAAAATAGGTAGACCAGTAATTCAGTGAGGAAAAAAGAATCTGGTGGCAGCTACAGTGGAAGGTCCTGAAAACATGAAAGGGGAAACAGTCTAAAGAACACTGTGTGGTTCTTCTAGGCAGGATTTATACAAAGATATAAATAAGAATCACATATGTTGAGAAAGGATGGAGGGATTCCAATCAGCCCTAGTAGAGGAATAATAGATTCATCAAAGTTCACCTAGTGTGCTAAAAAGAAATATGAAGAAGAAATTACTTACAACTCATTTCATCTGTTAAGCTAAGACTCAGAAAAATATTTCTCAAAACAATAACAGATTCCTAAAGTAAGTAATCAATTAGCATTTATGCAGTACTACATCCCAGGCACTGGAGATAAGCAAATATAGCCCCTGAACCTCAAGGAGTTTACAGTAGAAAGGAAAAGAAAGTATAAATGAGGACGAGGATGATAAGGATGATGTTACATTTATGTCATGCTTTAAAGTTACAAAGTGATATATATGTGTATATATATATATATATACATATAAATATACATATACATATACATACACACATATCACTATGTGAAATATCTCATTTAATCCTTGTAACAATCCTGCCAAATGGAAGCTGCTATTATCCTCCTTTTTCAGATGAGGAAATGTAAGCTGAGAGGTTGACTGAGTTTCCCAGGGCCATACATGGCTCATTATGTGCCTGGACAGGTCTTACTGTCTCCAAGTCTAATAATACTCTATCCATTGTGTTCTAGAGCTGCCTACACGGGTACAAATCTAAGATTAAAGAGTGGATGAAAAGCAACCTTAAAGAGGAAGGCACTAATAGCTAAGCAGAATTAGAAAGGACTCCTGGAGATGGTAATATCCCAACTATGGTAACAGGTGTCATTTTTTTTTTAGGTTTTTTGCAAGGCAAATGGGGTTAAGTGGCTTGCCCAAGGCCACACAGCTAAGTAATTATTAAGTGTCTGAGACCGGATTTGAACAGGTACTCCTGACTCCAGGGCCGGTGCTTCATCCACTGCGCCACCTAGCCGCCTCAACAGGTGTCATTCTTAAGAACAAAAAATTAATTTTATGATAATATGAGACTACTCAACCTTATCAATGAATATAGGCCTACTACACTTGACCCACTTTGGTAATAACCTTTGTTGTTTGTTTTTGTTTTTGTTTTTTTGCAAGGCTGCCCCTTGGTAATAACCTCTGAATTTTAACAAATCTCCCCAAACATAAAGACTGAAATTTCAGTAAGCAAATGAGTAAGCTCAAGTTTAATTATTCTTATATTGCTGCTTCCCAGTTGTCACCATAAGAAGGGAAATTGTATAAGTGAAACAAGATATTCTTCAAATGGAAAAGATTTTAGTAGGGTCTGTCTGCATTTTCCTCAGGACAACGCTTAGCACATTGTAAATATCTATACTTCTATTAGTTTAAAAAAAAGTGCTGGCCCATTTATTTCTTCATTTTTCTAAAGTATTTTTATTTGCTGAAGAATGTTAATAAAAAATAATGTTCAGAGCTATGGGAGTTATAGTAAGGAAAAAAGACAGTGATCTGCTTCAATCCCCAGAAAAAGCCTATGATGGTTTAGAATAAAGCACAAGACTAGACATGCCTTAAAACTATAGATAGAAGATGCTAACACCTCTCTTTCTGTTCCCATACCCTCAAAAAATTTCAACAGGAAAGTCAAAGTAATTGAGAGATGTTTTATTTATTCTTTTTATAGCATCAAGAGCTGTTTGCACTCTTGCAGATAATTAGAAGCTTTTCACTAATCTGGCATCAAATGGTGATATGATGAAATAAATAACAATATTCTAAAATACTACCCTTTCCTACACTTAAGTAGATATTATACATGAAATCAATCAATTAATAAGTATTTATTACTGTTCTATACCTAAGTTCCTGGATTAATAGGCTAGTCAAAGGCAAGTCCTTAATGTAGAAAAAAATAGCATATCTCTACATCACTGTGTTTTGTTTATTCAAAAGGGGCAAGAAAGGTGTTAATTTCTTCATGGTTCATATGTGGAGCATCATCCAAAACAGGGGTAGGGAACGCCTGTCCTACAAAATTGTTGGGTCTGGCACTGCCAAGGCAACTGCAGGTAGCCTGGAAATTCAATAAATCTAGGAGTTTTTTAGGGGTGAATTAATTGTTTGATCAAATATAGCTGGATAATTTTTGAGTTGATAATTTTGTATAGCCCACAAATGCTGTAATAAATATCCAAATTGCCCCTGGCAGAAAAAGGTTCCCCACTTTTGATCTAAAATAAGAAGGCACACACATATGAGGGTACACATAATTTTATACTGATTCAGTGTATGAAAATAAATATCTACCAGAAAAATAGGAAGTTATTCACTTCCCCAAATATTGTTTCACCACAGGCTTCATCACAGGATTCCTTTAAGTAATGAGTCATTCCATTTAATATCCTCCCAATCTAATGTATTTTAAAATGAAATTTTGCAAAAAAGTAATTTACAAATTAACTCAGGAGAGCGTAACCTTCAGGCTTGGGCACTTATCTTTCCCCTGAATAGGGCCATCCCATACCCAATCAGTGTATAGGGAGTGGCCTGGACTATAGTAGAGGTGACAAAATTTGGAGTTTGGGGATTGGATTTTTTAATTGTTGTTGTTTTGCTATTTTTATTTTATTACTTAGCAGCAATATACAGTTTGGTGAGTCTGCCCATAGAAACCTTCCCCTATGAAAAGGAATATCTAATCCTAACTGCCTTATAAGTGCTTTCCAAAAGCCATCATTTGGCCCATTTCTAAAAACTAACACATTGAAATCCCCAATTTAAAGTCTATATGTAAAAAGGGAGTGAGTCTTTCTATTGGTATTTCCTTTAGTCATAAACAAGAATTGAGTATATTGCATAACATTAACTTTCAATGTTAAGCAATGAACAGAGTTCAAAGTTACAAATCCATAGTACCATAAAAAATCCTCTACCATTCTATGCTGCTTTTAAAAGTTTAAGTTTGTCCTTCTAGTTTTTAAAAAATGAATGGGTTCCTTCAAATAATTGTCCAAGTTTTTTAATATGGTTTAATTTCTACTCATTCATGTTCAAAATATGATTGAAAGTATAAAGAGTCATTGTAAATTTCTAAAAACTTGAGTATATACCTTCTTGACTGATGATAGAGAGATTGCAATGCTTCATGTGGCATGATTTCTCCCAGGTCTTTCCTGTAAGGATTAGCCATTGATCCCACATCAATAGCCAGTTCAATAAGAGAAGGTTGAATGACTGAATTTCCCACTGGCATAGGTTATAAAGAATAATGACTCATAGGAACACGTATTCCCCAAACCAAAATATTATACCCAAGGTTATCAACATGAAAAATAATATGATTATTCCACTAATGTTCTTCAAGTACAATTCATGTGGAAGAGACATATGTTATTCGAGAAATGGCTTTGCATAGGCTTTTCATATGTAGCGATGGCAACAAGTAACTATGCCCATGGTGCTGATGTCAAAACCCCAAATGACCAAATGCATGTTACACACATAATATCCCAAACTGGCAATGACAAACCCTGTCTAGTTGGAAAATATGATGTGAATGGGTCTCCTTCAAAAAGATACCGACTGATACCCAGACTATGCTTTGTGGAAAGTTACTTCTACCTGATGCTAGCTAGAGAAAGTTTTAAATCTCTAAGACACATACCAACATGAGGGAAGCTTTGGCTATCCAGGTGTGTTTTATATTACGATATCTTAAAATGTAGTAAGTATTGAGAGGAGGTCTTTCTGTTTCCTGGAGAGCTATCATCACAGACCATTGGGTCATAAAATTTAATTATGTTTTGAAAAGTTACAAGTAACGAGATACCCCCAACCATGGAATCACAAGGATTTGCTAAGTTTTCATAACTTTAGATTCTCATTTGTCCAAAGTGTTTGTTTCTGATTATTCTTTAAATATTTTTCTAATAAGGCAATGAATCTATATCTCCCATTTAATTATAAAATTAAAGTTCATGAAAACAGAAATTTAACTAACCAATAAGGATCTGAACCGGGCAAGAGACTACTCATACTATATTCTTTTAATTTATTGAAAAAATGAAAATGGAATTATATATATCTCTCAGATAAAATCCTGAAAAATCTCTTAACATGGTAAATTCTAACAGACTTTTCCTTGCATATTAGGGGTTTCCAAGTGCCTTTTGAAATAAAAATGAATTAAAATTGTTCACAATTTGAATATCAAACCAAGTGTCTCCATCTCAAGAAATAGAAAACATATGATTCTGGTAAACAGATCTTTCAATAAGAATAATCTTATGTTTGTTAGTCATCCATCTACAGACCTGCAGAGCAAGGAAGACGATGGAAGGGCAGAAGTAAATCAAAAGCAAGATGAGGAAGGGGTGTGTATGAGAAATGGGTGAAATTCAATAAAATAACTCAAGGAGTGAAAGGTTCCAAAATAACAGAAGTCTAACAATCTGGAATCCTATTGAGCTGTATAATGCAAAATAGGCAGACTCAATTACTCTGGTCCAATTACCAAATAATGGTGTACAACTACCATAGACATGACAGAACAGTGGCAAGGTGTAGTTACCAAGGCACTGAAGGGAAATGGGTAATCATCCTGCATCACTGATTGCTACTACTTAAATTTAACTCTTTGTAGGAAGGAAGGAGGATGTTTGGGTTTTTTTTTTCTTATTTGGCAATATAAGTGATATGCAAGTCAGACTTCTCAGGATCAATTGTGAAATATCGGCTCCAAACCATTTCAAAGATCATCCTCAGTTCAGTTGTGCCAGTAGATAAAAGAATCTTTAACTATTTCCTGCCCAGGTATTTTTAGACATCTCCCCTCACATAAAAACTGGAAATCCAAGTTAGCAACCAAATAGAATGGTTAAATGGAAAACAATTTAGTATGGTACCGATTCAGATGACTAAGTATAATATTGGCTTTTAGCTATAGGAATAACAGAATGCCTTGTATCAAGCATGGGTGCATTCTGCTTTATCATCTAATGGAACAAACCACAGAAATACACTTGCTAACATGGAGTTAAACCCAGGAAGAGGATTCCATGTTCTAAGCAAACAGCCTTTGGGATACAGCCCTCCTGAGCTATGATCCCCTCCTGCCAATTAAGGAGTGGCATGGACCAGGTTCAGGAATGGGGCCCCTTGGCAGCCCTTGGTCAGAAGGATAATGGCCATTCAGCAATTTCTTCAAGGTAGGGTGGGTAAAAAGAAGAAAACAGAAGAAACCACAAGCCTCAGCCAGAGTTGCAGGGAATTCTCCTAGGCAAAAAAGGTGACAGATTTCCTAAAAATGAAGTTCAATAAAAAGTGGTCTCACCGCCAGAAGCCGTGGCACAAACAGGCGATGGCCCATCCCCAGAAGCTCCAGCACTCGGCATGCGTACTCATTCACCAGCTTGCTCCTCTCGTCGTGCATGTCCTGGGACTTTTTGACAGGAGGTGTGAGCTTAGCAGCTGGGGTTGGGCAGGGCACCCCTTCTTCCATGAGCAGTAAAAGGTAAGTATCCAGAATGAGAAGACTTGGTCTCTCTATCCACAATCTGAAGAACTACAGGAGGAGGGGAGACAACCTAAGGTCTCCCCTAGAAGATGTTGTACACGCCTGAATGTGGTGGGAATTGCCAGCTAATGTCTTGAGAAGAGCATTTTGAATCTAGCCACCATAAAAGCCAACCATCCACTGTTCAGGAGCCCCGAAGTAGAATGGCAAAGCAAAACAAAAAGCAAACGTTGATCTAAATATAAAACAGTGAGAGCTAATGAAGCTAAGAAAATAGCCAAGAGTGAACGTACAAGAGTTCAGATCTTCAGAAAAAAAAAAAAAAACACCAAAAATCCAAAAATGGCAAAGCCACCTAGCAGGGTCTAGGGTGTGAGTGTGTATGCATGTGTGTGTTTGTGTATAAGTGAGCAGACAGCAGCAGCAGGAGTCAGAAAGCTAGGGCAGTTGTGAGGCTGCAAGGAGAAAAAGATGAGCTCATTGCAATCCTTGATTCGTGACAAGCAGGGCTGCTGCTGCTGCTGCTGCTGCTTCTTGCTGTGAATCAGTAATGAAGGGGTAGGAAAAGAAGGGGAGGGAAGAGGAGGAGGAGGAGGTAGGTGAATGAGCATGCAGGGTGTGTCTCAGGGGAGAATGCTGTAATAAGAAGCCAATGGCGAACCAGCCATTGGACAGATGCGCTTCCCCCTCCCGGTCCACCTTCAATCAATGTTAGTCTGACAAGCTTATGCTGTTGAAGCCTAAGCCCGCAGACAGATGAACTAGCTCCTCTTAACATGTGATTGCTGAGTGAAAAAATCAGACAGCCTTCCAGCGAAAACCCTGACCTTTATTCCCTCTTGCTTTCTAATAACAAGAATAAAAAAGTCAAAGGATAACGTTATCCTGGGCATTTATTGCAAGATGCTCTAGTCCCCATTGGATCACTGAAAGAACTGGAGGGGTGGTGCAAGGGCAAATGATGGAGTGTAGACAGAAGACTAAGGACCAAGCCTCTAAGAAGCAGGGATGACACACCCTGTGTCTGAACTGTTTGTGTAACGTTAATGAGATTTTGCAGGGATGGGACACTCCCCAGCCTTTCAGCATGTTGGAAAGACTGGTCACAAGGACACGACTGTTTTTTATGAAACAATTATTAAAGCAAAACAACAATTGATAGGACAAGAATGTTACTGGAAATTCATACATTTGGAAAATGTTAAAGTTGTTTCTCAGATTAATATGGACCCTCTAAGATTGAAGACCTTCATTATAAATGCCAAAAATTTCAACTTTTCATTGTTATACTAGTATATGAGAATAATATTAAATGAGCATCATCTCAATGATATCACCTTTTGCACCCTAAGAAGTGGAGAACATCCACATGTTCTTGGGTTTATTGTATGTTATTTTCCTTGCAAATAACCAGGCACAGGTTAAGTACCAAGAAATGGTGTTTAACTGGCCAGAAATGTCAAAGAATCACTTTGGGTCTCATACCCCAATAAGATGTATCAGGTATAATACTTCAGTGTATTCTTTCTATATAAGCTGTGACATAGGACATTGGAACTTGGAACAAGTTATTTTACCTTCTGAGTCTGTTTCTTCCATTAAAGAGCTCTAAGATGAAGAAAGTAAGTGATAATCACTAATGATATTCAGGTGTAATTATGCTATAATAACACAAAAACCACCAAAAAAAGAATTAAAAGATTTTTTCTCTTTGTTTTTTTTTTTATGAAAACCTAGAAAATCAAATATTTTCACTTTTTTTTCAGGATAACAAAATATTTTTAGATAAAATTTTTCTATATTATTATCTAAACTCCCTTGTAATAATAATTTGCAAAAACAAAAAACAAACCAAAAAAAACATATTCAACAGGATTTCAGAATTTAGAACTTTAAAAGTCCTTAAAGATCACCTTATATTCCAATTCCCCCATTTCAAGGATTAGGTAAATAAAGCATGTAGTAATTAAAAGACTACTCAAGATAAAACAATTAGTGAATAGCTGTTGAAATTAAAATTCAGTTCCTTTAATTTCAAATCCAGTATTCTTTCTACTATGCCACATTCCCTAGTTTTATGAGGAATTTGACAACAGTAGCATAAGGTCATAGGCTTAGAGCTAAAATACATTATATATATATATACCACTACACAAACTGAGGGTCCACAAATCCATGAGGTATCCACTGGCAGAAATAGTTTACTATTTTGATAACTGAATTTTGAGAAGGATTTTACAAGACTGCAAAAGAGTTCTTGATATAAAAATGATTAGAGTGACTTGTCCAAACTTATACAGCTAGTAAGTAGCCTGGGCCAGATTTGAACTAAGATTTTCTGATTCAAAAGCCAATGTAAGGGGTGGCTAGGTGATGTAGTGGATAAAGCACTGGCCTTGGAGTCAGGAGTACCTGGGTTCAAATCCGGTCTCAGACAATTAATTACCTAACTGTGTGGCCTTGGGCAAACCACTTAACCCTGTTTGCCTTGCAAAAGCCTAAAAAAAAAAAAAAGAAAAGCCAATGTAGTTTCATTTGATTTTTTTTTGGGGGGGGGGGGCTGTGCTGCTCTCAAATGACTGTATACTGACCTTGAGTACTGGCTTCTGTTCCACCAGATGTCTTCAAGAAGAGAAGAGGCTGGATGATGACAAGTGATAACACAACTCTATTCTCAATTTCAAGGGCAAGATAAATTTCTGTTTTAATGGGTCACTATTATTTTCATTAGTGAGGGAAAAATAATTCACTGCCTTCTTTCCCTTGGACTTCCTCTTACTGTCATTAATTAATTAAGATGCTAATGTATTATGCCTATCCTTATAACCAGGAATCAAAGATATGGAAGTAGAATGAACACTATTAGTCCCAAGATTTATCACTCTAGACATTAGAAGAAAAGTATTACTGTAGGCAAGTCACTTAATTTCTCTGGGCCACAGTTTGCTTCTTTGCGAAATGAGGGTTTGAGACTATAGATGGCCCCCAACATTCTTTTTAAACTCTAAAGCTCTGAGCTGAAGATGCTTATCAGCTGTTTGATCAGAAGCAGCTGGATGGAGTGCTTGGAATGGAATGAGGAGAACCTGAGTTCAAATTTGGACTCAGATACTTACTAGATGGGAGCGTCATAACCTTTCTTTACCCCAGTTTCCCAAATGTAAAGTGGGGGTAATAACAGCACCTTTTTTTACCTTGTCTGTTTTAAAGTTCAGATAAGATGTTATTTATAATTTTTTAAAAAACATACATGGCACCCAGTTGGTAAATAAATCAATTAATAAATGCATATTCCTTTTCACTTGTCTGCATTTTAAAAAAAAGATTTATTAGAGAAATGTCTTCAGTTATTGGACATAGAATCTGTCTCCTCTTCACACAAATGAGATGATAAGAAACACATCCATAAATATGATACAGATATGCATATATGATACATATTATTACTATATATTACTATTACTCTCACATTACCATATTATTATTATTATTATTATGACATTATAACTGGAGAAGAAAATGGCAAATCACTCCGGCATCTATGCCAAGAAAAACCCATGGGCAATATTAGGTCATGAAGAATTGGTCAGGACTGAACAATTAGAAAAAATAATATTTTATTATCATACATTATAAATATATGTATATTCATATGTACAAATACATAAGTATATATATATGTGTATGCCAAATCCAAATACTGAAACAGATCTGTAATCTTAGCAATGTTTGTATTCACTCCATTAATTCAGATCACAACTTATTGATAACAGATAATTTTGTGTTAATCTTTTCCATGTCCTCATATATGTTTGCCATAGGGAGTCCACTCAACATTCTTGGAGTTTACTGGAAGGAAGGGTGGGTGGAAGGGAGGGAGAGTGGGAGGAAGGAAGGAAGTTGAAGACCCTACTTGAAGACTTCCAAGGAGAGAAAAATGACTACTCCCAAGGCAGCCCATGCCATTTTGAGAAGACTTTTATTATTAGAAAATTCTTCATTTTCCCAGCTGATAATTGTTCAAAGAATATGAGCAGGTAGTTTTGAAAAGAAGAAATCAAATCAAGTAACAGTTGCATGAAAAAATGCTCTAAATCGCTACTTATTAGAGAAATGTAAATTAAAATACAACTTTAAGATACCACCTCACATCTGTTAGATTGGCTGACATGACTGAAAAGGAAACAATTAAAGCTTAAGGGAATATGGACAAATTGGGGCATGAATGCACCATTGGTGAAGTTATTAACTGGTCTAAACATTCTGATGAACAATCTGGAACTATGCTTACAGAGCTATAAAACAAGTACTCATACCCTTGTCCTAGTAATACCACTACTAGGTTTGTATCACAAAGAATTTTTTTTTAGGTTTGGCAAGGCAATGTGGTTAAGTGACTTGCCCAAGGCCACATGGCTAGGTAAGTGTCTGAGGCTGGATTTGAACTCAGGTCCTCCTGATTCCAGAGCTGGTGCTCTATTCACTTCATCACCTAACTGCCCGTCACAAAGAATATTTTTAAAAAGGAAAAGAACTTTTGTAAACAAAAATGTTTAAAGTAATTCTTTATGTGGAGTCACAGAATTGAAAATTGTGGAGATGTCTATCAAAACAAGATGCAGTCTATAAATATGATGGAATACTATTGTGCTATATGAAATTACAAATAGGGTGTGTTCAGAAAAACCTGGGAAGACATAGGACTTCATGCAAAATAAAGTGAGTAGATCCAGAAGAATATTGTACACAGTCACAGCAATATTTTATGAGGATCAGCTGTGACTGACTTAGTGATTCTGATCAATGCAATTATCTAAGACAATTCTGAAGAATTAAAAAATGCTATCTGCCTCAAAAGAGAGAACTGATGGAATAAACTGAAGCATAATTTCTTTACTTTATTTTTCTTGCTTTTTTTGCAAAATGGCTGATATGGAAATATATTTTTCATTATTTTACCCATATAATTGATATAGTGCTTGCTTTATCAGTGGAGAACGGGGTGGAAGGAAAAAAGGGAGGGAGGGAGGAAAGGAGGAAGAGAATTTGGAATTCAAAATTTAAAAAGAAAAGAATGTTAAAAATAAGAAAATATTTTAAAATAAATGCTAAAATATATAAGCAATAATTTTTTTAAAAAAAGAAATGAGTTATCATCACATTACAGTTACAAAAAGAAAAGAAAATTTTTCATGACATTAAAACTACTTAATTATAGAAGTTCAAAACTTTAATCAATGTTACTAGTTTTAACTTTTTGAGACCAAATAGGAAAAGTCAAACCCTCTTTATATGGCAGCCTTCCAACAAACTAAAACATTTTTGTCTTCTCTTGCCCAACCTGAACATCCTTGGTTCCTTCAACTGATTTTCACATGACATGGATCCCAAGCATTTTGTAAGTCTGGTTTCCCTTTTCTGGATATTCTCTAACTTATCAATGTCTTTCTTCAATGATAGCACCGGCAAATAATTGGAACTAAGGGGATGATCATCTATTGGGGAATAGTTAAACAAATTGTGGTTTATATAAATGTGATGGAACATTATTATGCTATATGAAATGAGGAAGTAGATGATTTCAAACAGACAAGAAAAAGATGTGTATGATACAATTCAGAATAAAATGAGTAAAACCAGAAGAATAATTTATACAAAAACAAACTACTTTGAACTCTTTAAGATTATTATAATGATCATATATGATTCATAAAATTAATGTGAAATGCACTTTCCACCTCTTGAAAGGGAAGGGGAAAGGAATAAACATTTATATAGCTGGCTATTGTATCCTAGGCACTGTGCTAAGCATTTATCAAATAAATCTCATTTTATAATCTTAACTGCATGAGCTAGCTGCTGTAATTATCTGCATTTTACAATTAAGAAAAAGAAGCAAACAGGTCAAGTGACTTGCCCAGAGCTTCACAGCTTGAACTCAGGTCAGTCAGATTTCAGGCCCAGGGCTCTATCCACTGAGCCACCTAGCTTCCTTTAGGAAAAAAAACACAAAAAATTATGGATTCAGGACACAGAATGAGATATATTTTTTGAATATAGTCAATGAAGGAATCTGTTTTGTTTGATTGTCCATATTGGCTACAAGGAATATTTTTCTTTTTGTTTAATTTTTCTAATTTTTTTATTGCATGTAAAGAGGGAGAAAAATAGATTTTTGCAAATTAATTTTAAAAATTATCTGAACATAATATTAAAGATGTAGTCTTATAAAAGTCAAGCATAGTGGTATTATTATTCCTTTTCTATTCCAAGTGACTATAGGTCTATAAGGGGCAATTTAAAATCATGTATATACTATAATTTGATTCAATTTTCCATTTATTCCCAAGACTATGGAACGTTCAGATATTTTAAATATTTAGTCCTTCTTATAGATGCCTCATATCCTTATGGGATAAGGTACTGAATGACATAAAGAAAAGTGAGCCCCTACTTTAGGTTGATCATGTGAAATCAATCAACCAGTATTTGTTAGACACCTACTATGTATCAGGTACAATGCTTGGTGCCTGCAATACACAGTTTTTTAAAGAAATTTAATTAAAATATTATATAAATTCAGAAAGGTTCTCTTAACAACTGAAAGGATCAACAAAAGATCCAAGCAAATGGTGATTCTTGAACTGTCTCTGGAAGGAAGAGATGGTTTGTATGAAGTAGAGGTTAGAAGGAAATACATTCTCTACTTGGGAGACAGCCAATGCAGAAACACATTGACAGGTATGAAAAAACAGAAAGATCAGCTTCGATAGACTCTAGAAGACAGGAAGGAGAGTGCTTAAAAAATGAGGCTGGAAAGATAGGGTAGGGCCAGTCTGGGAAGGGCTTTAAAAGCCAGAGAGTTTGTATTTTATTCTAGATGCACCAGGAAGCCACTGGAGTTATCGAGAAGAGTGACATGACCACTTCTGCAAGTAAGGAAAATCACTTAGACTTGGTAGGAGTAAGACAAGTCTGAGTCAGGAGTAAGACAAGTCTGATCTAAGATGGTAGATATGCCAGGAGACAGAAAGGGGTGAATGTGAGGGACTTTACAGAGAAAAATATTATACTGAGCAGTTGAAAATGGGATGTGTGAGTCACTATTCAAGGCTAACCCTATGATTATGTATGTGGGAGAATGAAATAATGGTGTTACTTTCCAATGAAATCGAGGAAGTTTGAATTTTGATTAGAAGATAATGAGCTTAAGATGTCTCTGAGACATCCAGTTTGAAATGTTCAATAAGAAGTTGGTGATATGGAACCAGAGTTGAGAGGAGAGGCTGGATCTAACTATGTAAACCTGGGAGACATCTATATGAAGATGGCATTTAAAAACATAGGAGCAGACGAGGCACCAAGAGAAGAAAAATGTCTAGTGATAAAAATGCTCAGGACTCTGCCCATAAAGGAGACTGAGGAGGGTTAGATAGCTGGGAGTCGGCAAGGTCATAACATAGAGAAGAAAAAAGTAACTATGAGGTGAGGGCAGTCAATAGCAGCAAAGGCAGTAAAGAAGTCAAAAAAGGATAAATACTAAGAAAAGACTATCTGACCAGCAAGTCAATTCAAGCCAAGTATTCATTCATTCATTCATTCACTTATTTGTTCGTTTGTTTTTTTGTAGTGCAATGGGGTTAAGTGTCTTGCAGAAGGTCACACAGCTAGCAAGCATCAATTGTCTGAGACTAGATTGGATCAGGTTCTTCTGACTCAAGGGTCAGTGCTCGATCCACTGCACCATGTAGCTGCCCCTAGCCAAGTAGTCATTGACCTACTATGTATCAAACATTGTACTAAGCTCTGGAAATTCAGAAATTGTGGATGTCTTCAGAGGGCAGCTAAGTGATTAAGATGGAAACCATATTGTAAAGGACTAAGGAATGAGAAAGAAGAAATGGAGACAATAAATAGAAGTGGCTTTTTTTTTAGGAATCAGAACTAGGGGTGGCTAGGTGGTACAGTGGAGTCAGGCCCTGGAGTCAGGAGTACCTGGGTTCAAATCCAGTCTCAGACACTTAATAATTACCTAGCTGTGTGGCCTTAGGCAAGCCACTTAACCCCATTTGCCTTGCAAAAACCTAAAAAGAATCAGAACTAAAAGAACAGATTTACAAATGGAACAATGAAATCCTAAAATTATGAATCTGTCTCATTCAAAGAACGATTTATCCCCCCGCCCCGACAATTTAAACACTGTTGGATGAGACCTAGAATTACTAACTTGATTCATGTAATTACTCTAACACAATATTTCTAGTTAGGAAATAACCAGAGAGAAAAAAGACCCTAGAAGAAAGTTCTTTTGGATTTTATTACTCCACTGGGAGTAGGAAAGTCATTCAACAAACATTTACTATGTTGTACCAGTGCTGGTATACAAAGAAAGGGGAAAAAAATTCTCCAGTCTCTGCTCTCAAGGAGCTCATAGTCTAATGAGGGGGATAACATACAAACAATTATGTACAAATAAGATAGGATAAATTGGAGATAATCAACAGAGGAAAGACAGGAATTAAAGGAGACTTAGAAAGACAGAAGCTATAAAAATAAAGAAGTTAGAATTTTAGGTGAGACTTGGGGACAAGTTTAAATTCAACTCAAGGAGCAGGAAATGGAAATAGTCTCCCTGTTTCAGGTTTGAAAGAGACATTTACAAACTTTATTTTATAGAGTAAGTTGGACTTAATGACTCAACTGTGTACTTGGTAAATGGCTTACTAATCTAGAGTTTAAATCTCAATATTCTTCACACTATAGAAAGTACATTTTATAGTTTAAATTTCAGAAGGTTTAGATGAGATGAGAAAAGAATTCATCCTATTTAATATCTAATTTTTGATGCTAAATCAAAACATCTCTGAGAGTGTAATTAAGATATGTGAATAATTATTCATCCAGATTCCATTCTATAAATTAACTCTTCTCATTTGAGACCTTGGTAACTAAAATAAGGTCCAGTCTAAATTGAGCCACCTTTTGAGAGGATATAGTAGATACTCCATTTTAAATTTGAAAACAGTCCTACAACAATTTTTACCCAGATATTAGAAAAGAGAATGAAGAAAAATGATTCTAATTACTTTACTACCTGTATATAATTATGCAGAAAAGGGAAAACTGAAAATGCTTTTTACAAATATTTATTTGCAAAATTAAGAAAGCATTAAAAGATCTAACTGCCTCTCATCTTTTGCATTTGAAGACCATTCAAAATATGTTTAGACAAGCCTTAGGTTATTTCAGCAAATGAGCATGAATTTTCAAGTTAATTTATCAACCCCATTTCTAGCTTCTTGAAGCTGGTGAAGGAATTAGTTCACTGTGTTAAAATATAATAATCAGCTGGTATTTGTCAATTAATTGTATACCAACTCATTCAATCTGCTTCATGCTAACCAGATTTAAAATGACAATGCATTATAAATTCTGCCTAGTAAATAATCTGTTGATAGTCAAGAAATAGGTTCAAATACCAATCATACAACCAAAAACTGACATGCTATGATAAGCACTTGCAAAATGCTCATGGAATGAACAAAATTTAAATCTGAACAGCTTTGAGCTTTAGAAGCCAAACTTCTGGAGAAATGTCAAATTAATTGGGAAACCCAATTAATTTGACATTTCCAAACTGCCAAAAGGATTCAGTTGCCCAGAAAGTCTAGGGAGGGGAAAAGTTATCTCTAAGATAGTTTTTGGCTAATCCACCTAAATTTTCACCCAGGCAGTTTAGGGAGAAGGGAAAAGTCATCTTTAAGATTGCTTAAGGCTAATTCACCTAATTTTTTAAAATACAATTAATATGTATGATTAAAAAAAAGAGAAATCTCTTTAAATACAGGTAATTTTTTTAAAGCTGCTTCCTGTATTTGTTTGGACAAAAATACTCAATATAAATATGGATGTTTTCTAATTTTAAATTAGCAGGTAGGTAAAGGATTATTCCTGGATAGGTAGAAGCAAAGAGAAAAATGTGATTTGAGACTGAAGATAATTTGAATCCCTTTTAACAGAGGAAAGTTACAGAAAAAATATAAAAGTTGAAAAAAAGAACTTGTTTCAAATGAGCAAAGAAAACTGGTGCTGAGGAGAACAGCCTACAGGCTGTAGGCTAGGGAGATGTTGACAGTTAGATTCTGACTCTTTTTTTTCCAAAGCAAAAGACTGACCTATCAGAAGATTCTGGTGGCCACCACAGGGGGCAAGTCCAACTTCAACTCAAGTTGTAGGAAATGAAAATAGTCTCCTTTTTGGGGGGTTTGAAAGAAACATTTACAAATTTGATTTTATAGAGTAAGTTGGACTTAATGACTCAACTGTGTACTTGCTAAATGGTTTACTAATCTAGAGTTTAAATCTCAATATTCTTCACATTATAGAAAGTACATTTTATAGTTTAAATTTCAGGCTCAAAGCATTATTCTCTGGATGACTCATTAAGAGAAAGAAGAAGAGAGGAAAGCCAAAAGGGAGTTGGGCCATGTCTGAAAGAAAAGAAACACTGAAAGAATGCACTTCAAGCAAAGTTATTTTTGAAAAGGGAAGAGACAAAAGCAAAACTATGCCTTAGGAAGAATAATGTGGTATCAGTGAAGGTAAACTCCAAGCAAAAAGGTCAATTAGGAAGTTATTGCTATAGTCTAGGTGAAAGATGGAGGCAACCCATGTACATGGGTGCTGGACTTGGGTTCAAATTTTACTTCAAACAGCTTTGAAAATACGATGAATTTTTGAATTACTCTTAGCATATCAAGCTAATCATATTAGTAATTGATTCTTGTGCATGTCCTCTTTTTATTGGATGGTATATATAAAATGTTCGTTTTATTTCATGTTTATGAATTTCAAAAATTAAAAAGATCAAATATTTTAAAAAACCAAATTTTACCTTAAATAATTAATAGACCCTGGGTTTTACTTTCCTCAATAAAATGGCAATAAAAAATGTGGTTTCTCCTGGGAAACTACAGTAATCTGACATGGGTTACACATGCACAATCATGTTAAACTTTACTGAGCTTTACTTTCCCTCATGTATAAAATGGCCATAAAAAAATAACAGAAACCATATAAGATTAAGAAAATCCAATGAAATAATGTATATAAACTGCTTTTCTATTGTGATGTGCTATCCAAATGTCTATCATTATTATAATTTTATTACCATTAATACCATTAATAATAAGTCATGAGTAGAAAGAGTGAAGTTTTTTGTCAGTTCTTAAAGCCTTTTAAGATTTTGTTATAGTCATTTGCCATAATTTCCCAAATGAAAGACATCTACTCTGTTTTTCAATTCTTTGTTCTACAAACAGTTCTGCCAGAAATATTTAGGTATATATGGGGCTTTTCTTTCAGTTATTGATCTCCCTGGGTTAGGTATCTAGTAATGGGAACTCTTGGTTAAAAGGACATTTGTCACATTCATTGTATAATTTCCAGTTGTTTTCTAGATTAGTTGGACCACTTTATGGATCTAGCAATAGTAAATTAGTAACCCCAATCAATAAATTGTCAAGTAATATGAACAGGTAATTTTCAGATGAAGAAATTAAAGCTATCTATAATAATATGAAAATCACTATTTAAAGAAATGCAACTTAAAACAGCTCTGAGTTACCATCTTACACCTATCAGATTGGCTAATATGACAGAAAAGGAAAATGATAAATATTGGAAGGGATGTGTGAAAACTAGAACACTAACACATTGTCAGTAGAGTTGTGAACTGGACCAACTAGGCTTGAAAGCCTTTTGGAACTATGGCCAAAGGGCTATAAAATTCTGCATACCCTTTGATCCAACAAAACCAATAGAGCTGTATCCCAAAGAGACCATAGAAAAGAGAAAAGTACTCACATGTACAAAAATATTTACAGCAGTTCTTTTTGTGTTGGTAAAGAATTGCATGCTTATCCATTGGGGAATGGCTGAATAAGGTGTGATATATGAAAATGATGGCTCTTTGAACAGAAATCATGAACAGATGGACTTCAGAAAAAAACTGTAAAGACTTATAGGAACTGATACTGAATGACCAGGGCAGCCATTATATACAGTAACAGCAACATTATGTGATGACTAAGTATGATAGACTTCACTCTTATCATCAATACAGTGGTCAGACTATGATGGAAAATATCATTCTGATCCAGAGGAAAAACTATAGATACATATCAAAAGTATTCTATTTTCACTTTTTCTTATTTGTTTTTTTTCTTGGTTCTTTCCTTTTGTTCCAATTCTTATTTTACAACACGAGTAATATGAAATAAGTTTAACATGACTGTGCATGTATAACAGATTACTGAATTTCGCAGGAGAAATTCAATCCGCTCTCTTTGACTTGGTTAAGCATTGGAAAAAAAATAGTGAATCAGTGTGCCTATTGTTTTACAATCCCTCTAATGCTGACTATATGTATACGTCAACTCTGCCATTTTTGCTGAGCAGAAAGTAGACTAATTAAAAAAAAAAAGTAACATCTTAAAAGAACCCAAATGGAAAAGGAAGGTGCTCTGTTATTTTTCTAAAACAAAAGGCATGTATAAACCATAAAACTATGGTTTCAAATATTTTGTAAAATTGAGTTTTAAGAAAATGTAGTTATCAGTTTTATTGTTTGTAGATACCATACAGTATAATAGTATATAGTATATAATAGTATAAATAGTATATAAATAATAATAAATAGTATATAATAGTATAAAACTATAATAGTAAGATCAAAAATAAAATGGATAAACCTTATTTTGAAAGCATCAAATAAGAGATCTCTATACTTTGCTGTCCCAAATACATATTCTGATTAAGGGAAGTGCTCAGCGAAGGGAATTCATAATTCAGATTGTCAACATTCCTCCCTTTTTCTTTAGTTATGATTTCTATAGAGACACATAGGTAGGGAAATACATCATAGAAACAGCAGAGATAACTGTGGTGAGAGGACTATTAAATCAGAGAATTAGGCTAAAGGGATCTAGACTAGGGAGAAAGGTTTTTTAAATCCTTCTCCTGCCATGGAGTATAATAATATAAAAATAAACAAAATAGAATTCTTGCCTCAAACTCTTACCTTTACTTCTTGAAGGAAGACTAATACTTTGTTTTGGGTTTTTTTTAGTTTTTTTTTTTTTTTTTGCAAGGCAGTGGGGTTAAGTGGCTTGCCCAAGGCCAAATAGCTAGGTAATTATTAAGTGTCTGAGGCTGGATTTGAACTCAGGTACTCCTGACTCCAGGGTTGGTGCTCTATCCACTGTGCCACCTAGCTGCCCCAAAGGCTAGTGTTTTAAAGGAAATTTTTTAAAGTGATATTATTTTTAAAACCAGGATTCAAATACAATAGATTTTCCTTCTGTTCTTATCACTGATCTGTTATGTCTATGCAGAATAAAGAAGCAGACCACAACTTGGCAAAATGGATTCTTTGGGTCACTGTGATGAGTTTCTAGATTACCACAAGTTCAATCCAGATTGCTACACAATCAATGAGGTTGTGGTAGTCCATGAGCATCATGGAAACTGGCCACAAATGTACACACAAACAATTTGAGACATGTAAGAAGGATGAGTTATTCTGTGGTTTAGGGTTAGGTGGCAAAGAAAGGCTCCTGTATCTATAAATGGAATTATGACAATGTTGTATAAAATGCTAGCCATTATTTCTATGTTCAGAAGGAAATAAAGATAATGTAAGGTCCCATTCTGCTTCTAGTTGATTAGAAAAAGCATTTAATTTAATAGAGCAAAATACTACCTTCAAGGCTCATATTCAACAAGGCATCTCTCATTCCATCCCATTCATTAAAATCATCTGAGACTCCTTGAGAGCTATAACAGAAAATAAACTCTTCACTGACTCTCTAGTCACAAACATCAGATAAAGCATAAAATGAGATATATGTTTATCAAACATGTTCACCACAATGAAGGAGGAGATCCAACAGATATGGTTCTAGTTGATGAGGTTTCCTGATTGTGAGATTTTCCTAGATATTCCAGTTAAAAGCACTGGGAAAGAGAGTATAGACCAACAGTGAATTCAGACAATGATAACCAAGTCAAAGAGAGCAGATGGGATTTCTCCCGGGAAACTACAGTTTCTTTAATGACCCTATGCATCCCACAAACCTAAAGAACCATAAATTTAATAGCAAGTTGCTACTAGTCTTGCTGCATGGCTGCAAAAGATGCAATAGAACAGTTTTTCAAGAACTGAAAATAAATACCACACAAAAGGTAAGATGCATGTTGATGAAAGAAAGGTGAAATATATAACCAATGAAGAACTTTGAAGATATCATCAAGGAATTGTCTTATAGGAAGAGAAGAGATCACAGGAAGAATGCCAGATTTCTCTACTGATTCCCATAATATGCCAGGAGAAAGTAAGGAAGAAATTTGTTGAATAACACGAATTAAAAGGAGAGGAAGATGGATTATATGTCTTCTGTTATTTTTCGGTTAAAGAACCCGTTCCATTCCTACTTTGCAGCACTGTAATGCTTATCTCAAGATTCACAGGATAGAAAGTATAACTTTTCATTATAAAATGAGGTATTACTATTTTGATTCACTACTGTGGCCCCAACAAGTCTTGGGTACTGCAAATGATGAAGGAATGTTTCTGTGAATTTAATTGTGATCAGACTCCCAAGTAAATATAAAATAACTTATCTATCATATAGGTTGCTCTTGAAAAGTAAAACAATTTTTACATTTATGTCATAGACTAAGACACAAATTAGAGTAAAAATTGCTATTTTTATTTGGCCTGATTTATGTATTTAAGTAGTTTTAAATAAAAATAGAGAAAACTAAATCTTTCTCATTTGTGTCAAAATGTAGTTGCTTCAAATTATAACCACGTTAGATATATATCTAAAATATGTGATTTTCATGAATAGTAATTGTCAAAGGAAAAATATTTATGAATATTGTTGAACATGAATTCAAATATGAATGTTTTTTATAAGACAACTATTGGATCACAAAGGTGAAGTTCAAATTTGTATACTCCAAAAAGGTTGTTGGAGAATTCTATCTAATGGATATAGAAATAAAAAGAAATTAGGCATATCAAAAATCAGAATGGTCAACAGGAGACTTCTTAACAAATTAGAAAGTCAAATGCTAAATGTAGAAAGATAAAAAACAGAAGGTAGATAGCCTCACTGAGATAAAAGAAGTAGATAAAAGTCTCCAGCATGTTGAGCAAATTATTAAGAATTTTTGGCAGTAATCACAGAAGAATTTCTCAGGACAAGAAGGCAGAACCACTGAAAAATGGCTTTTGGATCTGTTTGATGAAAAAAAAAAGGAACCACAGCAATAATATCAGAAATTCAATGAAGAACAAAAAAATAACTAATTTCACTACATTTTTTAAATGGAATGTAGTTTTTAGAACTAGTCAGTAAAATATCTTAAATCCAATTTATGCTATTTGTTTAATAATGCCTGCAAATGTTTGTTTATCTGAGATTATCTGGTTCTTTTAGGTGTCTTTTTTACATATTTTTCTTTTCAATTAACAAATATTTTTTTTTTTGCAAGGCAATGGGGTTAAGTGGCTTGCCCAAGGCCACACAGCTAGGTAATTATTAAGTATCTGAGACCAGATTTGAAGCCAGGTACTCCTGACTCCAAGGCTGGTGCTTTATCCACTGCGCCACCTAGCTGCCCTTAACAAACATTTTTTTCCCTTCACCCTATCTCCACTCTCCCAACTGAGAAGAGAAAAAGAAAAAAAAAGAAAATCCTTATATAAAAATATAGATAGTACCACATAGCAAATTCCTAAATTGATCATATCCAAAAATATATTTCTTATTTTGTGCACCCTGGTCTATCATCTGTTTGTGAGAAGGTAGAAGACATGCCATTACCACTGATCCTCTAGATTTGTGGTTAGTCATTACTTTGAACATTGTTCTTTCAAAATTGTTTTCATTAATAGTAAGTAGTATATTGTTTAAATTTTCTCCTGGTTCTACTGAACTTTGCAATTCTTCATACAAGTCTCCCCAGATCTCTCTGAAACTATCTCATTTCTTATAGCACAACATTTTGTTACATTCATAAACCATAATTTATTCAGTCATTTCCCAAAAGAGGGACAATTCCTAAGTTTCCTGTTCTTGACACTACAAAAAGAGTTGCCATAAAAACTTGTGAACATATACTTTTCCTCTTTCTTTGTTTCTTTTGGAAGTATATTCCTAGGAGTAGGAGTACCATTTCTAGCTCAAAAGGAGTACAGAGTTAAGCACTTTTGGGGTACAGTTTCAAACTTCTTTCTAGACACTATCAATTCACAGCTCTACCAACAATACATAAATGTGTACCTATTTTCCCATAATTCCTCCAACATATCATATTCCTTTGAATCTTTGCCAATCTGATAGGTATGAGGGGGAAAACTCGGCACTGCATTAATCACAATTTCCCTAATTATTAGTGTTTCGGAGCATTTTTTTTCAAGTAGCTCTTGATACCAGTTCATTTCCTTTGTTTATTTATCTGACATAATGTCTTCATAGTTGACATAAGACTATGTTTGAATGAAATTAAAATATCCAAAAATACATTGAAAAATTCAGTCATTAAGATATTATAGTTCTAAAAAAACCATATTCAATTATGGTTTTAGGGATCAGAAACTTCTCAGTAGTTATCACACTGTCTTAATAATTACTGTGCAAGAATTTAGGACAAGCATGGAACACTATTGTTCTATTGGAAACCAGGAGGGATAGAAATTCAGGGAAACCTGGAAGGATTTGCATGAACTGATGCTGAGTTAGATAAGCAGAACCAGAAGAACATTCTATTTTTTTGTTTTTACTTTTTTTTTTTTTAGGTTTTGGCAAGGCAAATGGGTTTAAGTGGCTTGCAAAGGCCACACAGCTAGGTTAAGTGTCTGAAGTCGCATTTGAATTCTGGTGCACCTGACTCCAAGGTCGGTGCTCTTATCCGCTGCGCCACCTAGCTGCCCCTCAGAAGAACATTGTAGACCCTAACAGCAACATGGGGGTGATGATCAACCTTAATGGACTTGCTCATTCCATCAGTGCGAAAATCAGCCCCACAACTTTGGGCTATCTGTGATGAAGAACTCCATCTGTATCCAGAGAAAGAATTGTGGAGTTTGAACAGAGACCAAAGAATATTACCATTAATTTTTTTAAAAATCCGTTATTATATAATTTTGCTGTCTCTTATACTTTATTTTTCTTCCTTAAGGATATGACTTTTTTCCTCAAAACATTCAACTTAGATCAATATATACCATGGAAACAATGTAAAGACTAACAGACTGCTTTCTGTGGGGGTGGGGGTGGGGAAGCAAAATTAGGGCAAAATTTGTAAAATTCAAAATAAATAAAATTTTTCTTTTATTTAAAAAAAAAGAATTTAGGACAGGGATGTGTTAGATTAAATCCATGATGAAGAGAACTGTCAATTTTCAAGGTAGTCACTGTTTTTTCTTGAAAAAAAATGGACAATCTATTTGCCATTCAAATGCCACTTTCTCCTTTACATTGCAATGAGAATATATTATTAATTTCAAATAATGCCTCTGTGTCCAACATATTTGGCAAAAGCCAACTTTGATTTCTTTCCTTTACATTAAGATCAACCTAAAGACAGAAGTAGAATAAGTTAAATTATTATATTTGAATTTATAATCCCTTAAGAAAAATTTTCTCTTTATTTTTATAAAGGATCATGTATAGTAAAATAATTAAATAATCTCAGTAAATTTAAAAACAATTCTCTATTCTGAAAAATAACTAATAGTAAATATTGTATTTAACATATATTAATATTTTAAGCTTAATAAACATTTAGTTAAGATAATAAAAAAGATCAGATGATAAATATTTTAAGATATCAGCATTTTTAAAATATTAAAATTTCTCAATATTTCAGTTATTACTATATAATATGATTGAAAAGATTTATTAGAAATGCTAAGTAGAGGGGCGGCTAGGTGGTGTAGTGGATAAAGCACCAACCTTGGAGTCAGGAGTACCTGGGTTCAAATCTGGTCTCAGACACTTAATAATTACCTAGCTGTGTGGCCTTGGGCAAGCCATTTAACTCCATTTGCCTTACAAAAACCTAAAAAAAAAAATTCTATGTAGAGTCTATTAGGGGAGCTAGGTGGTACAGTGAATGGAGCACTGGCCCTGGAGTCAGGAGGATAGGAGTTCGAATCCAGCCTCAGACACTTGCTGCTTACTAGCTATATGATCTTGGGCAAGTTACTTAACCCTGACTGTCTCACATCTAGGGCTGTCACTAGTCTTCCTGATTCAAATTTGGCCACTGGACCCTGATGATTCATGCAGAAAAAGAAAGTCTGGTGACTTAGCACAGCACCCCCTCACTCAAATCCAATTCATGTGCTTGTCATGGTATCACCTTCTTGATGTCATAGTCTTCTTTGCAAATGAAGGGCAATTATCATCATCATTAAAGGGAACACAAAATAAAATAAGTAAGATGCTTGTGAATGGCACTCTATTTAGTTTTATATTTAGGAGCAGGGAGAAAGAGAAGAGCATACTTAGGTAAGAAAAAAAGATTATGTAGTAGGAAAAATGTGAGGAAAAAGTGGTAAAAGGATGAAAACAATAAAGAACTGATTCAACAAAATGTGTTGAAGTTCATAGATGACTGATATAGTGCTTCTGAACCAAAAATCAAAGAAAATCCAAAGTAGAAGAGATCTTTAGGCAATTCTCAATTAGCTGTATTGCACATCCTTTTTTTTTTTTTTTTTTTTTTGGAAGGCAAATGGGGCCCAAGGCCACACAGCTAAGTAATTATTAAGTGTCTGAGGTCAAATTTGAACCCAGGTACCCCGACTCCTAGGCTGGTGCTCTATCCACTGCACCACCTAGCCGCCCCATTGCACATCTTTTTAAGGATCCATTCTAGAATTTTCACAGGAACCCAGGTCAAGGTTTACAGCTTTTAAAAGACCCTAGTTCTTCTTTCTTTTTGAAAAGAGGGACACTTTCCTTTCCCCAATCACATAGTACCTCCCTGATTGTCCAAGGTCTTTAAAGTAACACTGGAAGTACTTGACAATCTCATCTACTTATTATATCAGGATCTAAGGATTTAGATCATCTGAGCAAATTGACTTGCATTCTGCTGGACCAGTGAGGTAATCTCTTGCTATCTTCTCACTTATATTGGGGATCAACTCCAGACAAATCATTTTTGTTATGTCATTCCAGCATAGAAGTCATTCTATTTGACAGAGGGGGAAAAAAACCAAAATATGAATTTATATTCTTTTTTATTATTATTTAAGGCAATGGGATTAAGTGACTTGCCCAAGGTCACACAGCTAGGCAATTATTAAATGTATGAGGCTGGATTTGAACTCAGGTACTCCTAACTTCGGGTCTGGTGCTCTATCCACTGTGCCACCTAGCTATCTCCAAAATATGAATTTAATAACTGATTTTTCTCTAGTGTTTCACATAGTTCTATCTATCCCTCTAAGCAAAGTTCTATTGATTCTTTAATCTTCCCTTTTCTCTGCAAATAGCTAACAAACAAAAAAAAAATCCAGCACCTTTTTGTTCAACTCAGCTTTCTTCATCAGCTTTGGCTCATTCTAAGCTTTAGGATTTCCAATTATCTTCCACAGGACTAAGCCATGCTTTTATATGCATTCTCTGTTACCTGGTCTGGCTTCTTTTTTCTCTGCATTTCCTTTTAAAGTTTAAATTGGATGGTGGGTTCCCTGTGCATCCACATAAACCTTAACAGATAGATCCAATTTTTTCTCTTCATTGGAATTGTTTCCACTATTTTGTCATCAGTTTTATTCTGGCTTATTTCTCACCTCAACTGGGTCAACTTTGTCTGAAAGACTTTAAGCTGTGGGATCCTGTCAGGGACTGTTGTGTTTGGAAATAGTGTAAATTATCATCACCCGGTGCCTTTGAGAATCAGAACCTTGTTTTACTAAGTGCCATGGGAGAGGGAATGGATTAGGGTCTGGGAAGGATATTAAAGCACTTGTATTCTGGTGAATAAAAAGAATACTTGGAGATCTTGATGGAGTACTTGTTTCCCTTGTCATCCTTGTCTCCCGCCCCTCCAACACTTGCCTGGGGAAGATTGATGGAGTCCAAAAGGGGACTCAATATAAGAGTCCAGGAAAGGGACTCAACATAATGGCACTCATAGGGACTAAACATATGGCACCTATAAAGGGAAAAGAAGGCAGAGTTATCTGAGTAAAGTCCTGTATAGGACACAGCAGACACAAACAAGAGAACCCAGGTGATATCCCAGAGTAGAGGACTCTAGAGAAGGTAAAAGGTTGATGTTACCAGGGGCTGATTTTAACAAAGAGATGTAAAGAGAGAGAAGATAAACAAGTATTCAGCATTAAGGAACCAGCAAAGGAAGTTAGCATTAAGGAAAGCAAAAGTGAGAGAACAAATAATATTTAGCATTGAGGAGTCAGCAGGAAGTAGAGCTTCAGAGGCAGTGTTGCAGGGGATGGAGCTACTTCCTCAGCAGGAGTCCATACCAGAGCCATGAATGGGATGATGAGGAGGACCTGCTTGCTGCTCCTTTTTCTGGCCTGACTGTGCTATGTGCATTAAGCATAATCCAAACCCCTAAACCTACGGGAAACTTTAGAGACTTCTCATGGTTGCTGAGGACCCTGGCAGACCCTGACCTTGATGCTGACTACGAATTTCACTTCAGAAGCCACAACAAGTTTCACTTTCCACCCTACACCTGGCTGTAACTTGTTGCTCTGGTAGCAGAGGGCTGTGAATGGAACACTATCTGCGCTTTCTGTGTTGAGAGCGAAGGTGTCACATGCTATTGGCCAGTTTGTTATGGTGATGACTACAGTTCACCAGGGTCGGCAACTCCAGGTTGTACTGGTGTTAACCGTTTAGGTGATTTCAAATGTTCTCTCTCTCATTCTCTGTTATACCCACCCTCTGCAGAGGGAGGGAGAAGGGAAATCTTCCTTTTTGGAACTTCAAAACTCAAGCTTATGAGTCAGATGGAATGCAGGCTTTGCTACAAGGACAAGACCCCTCCAAAAACAAGGGACCCCTGTGCCTTCTTCCTGGTTTGGGGAGGGGGGTTGGGCAATGACTATTTTTCAATAGGTTATTGATTGGGAAGCTTCATGGTTCAATTGGTTAAGAGAAAAGGGTAAGAGGATTTTTTTCTGGGTTTGGGAAATTTAGATTTTGTCTTTTGAAGGAAGACTGTACTTATGGCTAATATTTTGGTGTGTGTATGTGTGTATTTAAACATCCGTAGGACATTTTACATCTCTCCACTAGTTTGGAGAGGTGGGAAAATGTTTCTATATTCTTAAATCTGGTACTGACCAGGGCTTCAATTCTCAACTTGGTAAATGTGCTTCAAGAGAATTGTTTCTGTGTTTGTGTTAGTGTCTAAAATCTGTGTATTTCAGATCTGAAATCATTAAGTGTTACCTGAGCTAAAAGTTATTCCTCTTAGTTTGGGTTTTGAATTTGATTTCTTTGAAAGGTTTTTTGTTGGCAAGAAAAAACTTTGTAATCTTTGTCTGTTTGTAAATTGGGGATAAAATCAAGGAACTTAGGAATACTGATTTTTATTATTGTTTAATTGACAATTGTGTATACTATTTTTGAACTTGTTTACAACTTCTGTGGCATTCATTATGTAATAATTTTGTTTCAAAAGCAAGAAGGGGAATATGTTAGGGACTGTAGTGTGTGGGAATAGTGTAAATTATCATCACCTGGTGCCTTTGAGCATCAGAACCTTATTTTACTAAGTGCCACGGGAATGGGAGTGGATTAGGGTCTGGAAAGGATATTTAAGCACTGTATTCTGGTGAATAAATAGAGCACTTGGAGATCTTGATAGAGTACTTGGCTTCCTTATCATCCTTGTCTTCTGTCCCTCCAATGCTTGCCTGGGGAAGATTGAGGGAGTCCAGAAGGGGATTCAACAGGATCCAATTTGATTTTCCTTTTTTTTTTCCAGTAATAGTTATTTTTGATGATTAAAATTATTGTAAAAGATTCTATTTTCATAATTCAGGTATTTTTTTATAACAATGTCTATTATTTAGTTTAAAAAATATACTGTTATATTCGTATTAAGTCCCTTACTTTCTCAAACAAAACTGTCATTATTTTATAGGCAGTCTGCAAGCGGGCTATGATTATAGACTCAAAAACCTCAAAAATATAGGCCCTCAATATATTTGGGAATATAGTGAATGCAATAGTTGACTGCTTACTGCAATCATTGCTTACTGCAATAACTTCTGAATTCTCCTGAAGAAAGTTTAAGTTCTCTGGGCATGTTATATAATTCTGGCCTGTTATTCTTGATCCTAAGTCATATTTTCCAATATACTTATTCACTACTTACTCTTCCTATGTTAGTGTTTTCATTAAAATCATTGAGTGTTAAGGTATGTTTTAATTTGGAAAGGCTTACTAAATACTTTGCATTTCTTCTCTACTTCTTCAGATGTTGATATGTAAACTAAATTAACTTCATAGTAAAAATTTTTTTGTTTATGCTTATCATGAATAGTGCACAGGGAAAATGATAAAGGATACTACAAAAAATATTTCTTATTGCATTTGGAAACAAGGTAAAACCACCTCTAACAACTCATTAAGGATCTCTCCAAGGAAAACCTTTGCACCATCTTTCCAATTAGTTAAAATTCTTTTATGATTCCTGCTTCTATAAGGTATCAAAAAATGGCAATGCTGACACTTAGTTTTTCACAATATGTCCATTATAGAATTTTAAATTAGAAGTATCAGAGCACTGGCCCTGGAGTCAGTACTTGAATTCAAACCCGGCCTCAGACACTTAATAATTACCTAGCTGTGTGGCCTTAGGCAAGCCACTTAACCCTATTGCCTTGCCAAAAAAACCTAAAAAAATTAAAAGTATCAAGTGTTTGGGTAAAGGTTTTAGAGATCTTGAAAATGCTGAGACTTTTAGTAGTTATCATTCCCTTTCCCACTATCTAGTTGAAAAATGGATGGCATGATACCATTAGCCTATCAGAAATGAGCCTGACTCTCTGTATTTCCCTTCCTTGCTACACATTTCAATTCCTTCAACAAATCTTAACAAGCTTTGACCAGGTAATTTATCATGGAAAAAACTCAGGCAGTCAGTTAGCATATATTAAGTACCTACTATATGCCACCCACTGGGATCAATGTTGGAGACACAAAGAAAGACTAAAGAATGGCTCCTACTCTCAAGGTCACAGTCTAATAGGGAAACAAAATATAAACAACTATGACTTATATGTATATGCAAATATGTGTCTATATGTACATATATCTGTGTATATATGCATGTGTATGGAACAAAACAGAGAAAAAGAAATACAAGAGAGAAGCACGAGAGAGAATGAGAGCTAGAGAAATGACTGTTTAATCATTTCAGTTGTGTCCAACTCTCTATGACTCCATTTGAGGTTTTCTTGTCAAGGATACTAGAGTCACTTGCCATTTACTTCTCCATTTCATTTTTATAGAGGAAGAACTGAAGCAGAAAGGGTTAAGTGACTTGCCCAGAGTTACAGTTATTAAGTGTCTGAGGTCATATATGAGCCAATAAGGAACTAATAAGGTTTCCTGATTTCAAGCCCAGTGGTCTATCCACTGCATCACCTAGCTGATAAGTATGTGTGCATATATACACATGTGTATATGTATATATGTATTCATATACATATAAGATGAGGAAACTGAAGGTCAGAGAGGCTAAATGATTTGGCTTGCGTTCAGCAGTTAAGTGCTGGATTTGGGATTTGAAGCCAGGTATCTCTTTAGCTTTGTCACATCTTCCTTTCATTGTATCACATTTTCCTTCTGTTTAATTAGTTTACTGTTTAGTAAGCACTTATGAAGTACATAGAACTATGTTAGGTATCCACTAGTTATAGAAATTAATTATAAACCCTAGTCTTGTTCTTCTAGGTAATACAATTTGGGGAGAAAAGACATACACATATATAATCAATGTAGACTTAGAGTATAATGACAAAGTGACAAATTAGAAGGGACTTAGCTCTGCATTTCCTCCCCTCAGAGACAGCAAAAGAAATGTCAAAGATTTTAAAATAACAGAAATCCTTCAAAAAGCAAATTTATAAAACCTAAGCAAACCATACTTCTGACATAATGGAAACATTATGAATGAAAATGGAAAAATGGCAAAAACAATGGAAATACTTTATTGAAATAGCACTGACAATAATTTTAAAAGCTAGAAATGCCCTAATATACAATGAAAGGAATAATAAAACACATTAAAAATTTTTTTAAAGATTAAACAGGAATTAGATAGATCCCCATTTCAGGGGAAATAGAATAAATGAATTTTTAAATATGCTTGGAAAAACAAATAAATGGAATTGAGAGAAGATAGAATTGCTTTTACTAGAGTACAGAATGGCATAAGAAAAAATACATGTGACATTTAAATAACAATAAAAGACACTGTGATAAATTAGCAAGGGAATAGTATGATTAGTCAGCAAATATTTACTAAGTTGCACTGTGCTAAGTAAACAATGATGACAAAGAAAAAGGCAAAAATAGATCCTACCCTCAGGATGCTCACATTTTAAGGAAGGGGAGATAAGATGCAAACTAGATTTATACAAGATAAACTGGAGTAATCTCAGAGAAGATTCTCTATCATTAAGAGGCAGCAGGAAAGGCTTCTCAAAGAAAATGAGAATTTAAAGTGAGATTTCTGAAAATCTAGAAAAACCAGAAGGTAGAGATAAAGAGAGGGAGTATCCTAGGCCCATGAGAAAACCAATGAAAAATGCTCAAAGTCAGGAGATGGAGTGTCTTGTGTGAGGGAAAAAAAAGGAACCAGAGAGGTTGGAGAACAAGATGGGAAGTGAATGGGATAGTAGACAGCTGTGAAAGCTCAGGAAGGTACCAGACTCTCAGAACAGACCTGCAAAGGTCTGATAAGGTTAGAGGAAAACATGAATCTCTTTGTGTTTCTGTTCAGGCAACTGTAGTTTTCTGTCAGCAGCTTTTATGTCTTATAAACAAGGCCAGCACACCATTTTTGCTCCATTATTGGAATTTAATTCTCATGTGATCATATTCCCATTTCTCTCAGTTACTAAAAATTTCTGGCCAGATTGCTTCCTCTTTCACATTCAAGATCCTTTCAGCTTACAACATAAAATCATTAAGGCCCTGAGCACCAATAAAAACTTTTGGTAGAATATATGTTGAAATAAAAATCCTCTATCTGTGTAGTGCCAGAGACACTGAGAATAGCTCTGAGCTGAGACTATCTTCTGTGCGGCTTCAGCCAAGAGAATCTCCATTTTTTTTTCTTTTATCTCCTCAAAGGCTAGATCTCTCTGTCAATGTGTAATTATATCCATAGAACATTTTCACCATGGTGAAGAAAATGAATGAATAATCATTTATTGAGCACTTTCTTCATGTCAAGCACTGAGAAATAAATATAAAAGAAAAGAAAGGAGTCCCTGACCTCAAGGATCTTCCATTCTAATGGAGAAAAGATAACACTCAGAAGGGAAAGTTGGCCAGGGAAGGTTCTCTGGTCTGGAACTTTTACAGGAATATGAGTGAGGCTATAGGAGAAGAGACTGAGAGAGAGGGAAGGAAGGAGGTGGGGACAAAGAGAGAGAGAAAGAGACAGACAGACAAGGAGAGGGAGGAGGGAGAGAGAGAGAGAGAGAGAGAGAGAGAGAGAGAGAGAAAGAAAAAGAAAAAGAGAGAGAGAGAAAGAAAAAGAGAGAGAGAGAGAGAGAGAGAAAGAAAAAGAAAGAGCGCGAGAGAGAGAGAGAGAGAGAGAGAGAGAGAGAGAGAAAGAAAGAAGGAGGAACAAGGAAAGATGGTAAGATGGTCCCTGACCTCAAGGAGCTTACAATCAGATGGAGGAAGACAATATAAGCAAGAAAGTCAAAGGTGGGACAAAAGGGGAACCTGAGTCATCTGGAGAAATCCATCTGCTAGCAAAATCAAAGTAAAAAAAAGCTATAAATTGAAAAACCACTAATCTTGAGCACCATTAGTAATTGTCTCTAATTTAGTACACAAGTGTTAGCTTGTAAACTTAACACAAATGTAACAGTAAAAAGACTGTGAGAAATATTCTTTGTAACTATTTTTTTTTTTTTGCAAGGCAATGGGGTTAAGTGGCTTGCCCAAGGCCACACAGCTAGGTAGTTATTAAATGTCTGAGGCTGCATTTGAACTCAGGTACTCCTGATTCCAGGGCTGATGCTCTACCCACTGGGCCACCTAGCCAGGGCTCTTTGTAACTATTAAAGTGCTACTTGATTCTTATTTTGTCTCCTACTTCTGCTACTTACTGTCAACCTCAGCCCCAAAAGATGTATCTTTAACATAATAATACCTATATTATCCTTGTTTTCCTAAGTCTTTCTGGCCAGTAAAATATAAATCTTTAAGGAAAGGAATTTCCTGGTTGTCTTTATATATCCAGTGCCTAGCACTACACTCTTTCTTCCTTCTTTCTTTCTTCCCTCCTTCTTTCTTTTTTCCCTTCCTTTCTTCTTTTCTTCTTTTGGGAGGTGGTAGAGTGAGAAGGATGGGTCTAGACCTTGATTTCCTCCAGGGTCAGGATTTAGTAGTAAGGAAACTCCTTTTATCAAAGACTTACAATTATGCTGCATCTTCTGGTACAGATGGTTTGCCCTGGGGCTGCCCACCTCAGTGGTAAGTGGTTTGCCTGGCTAGTATGGGTCAAAAGCAAATCATATTTTGAGGTTTTATAGGAGTCTTTGTATTATAATTGAAATCATATTTTCCAAACTCTAAATCTGAGCTGAATTGAATTGAATGAGAAAAATACTAGATAGTCCAATATCCAGGAAAGGTACAAGGAAAATAAATAGTCTATCATCTTGACCAATAAGAAGAGAGTCTCATAACCAATGGACTTTTGAGATAGGGGCTACATATGAACACTATTATGTCTTTTTTTTTTTTAGGTTTTTGCAAGGCAAATGGGGTTAAGTGGCTTGCCCAAGGCCACACAACTAGGTAATTATTAAGTGTCTGAGACTGGATTTGAACCCAGGTACTCTTGACTCCAGGGCCCATGCTTTATCCACTGCGCCACCTAGCCACCCCTATTATGTCTTTACTGCTATATTTTCACTAGATTTTGAGTTAAATTAAGATGAGATATAAGTCCAAACTTAAAAGTCTGAGACAAGAAATATAATCTCAAAAAGGGGGTTATTTATCCTCCAATATTGTGACTATCAGATTTAAAAAGAAATTGTCTGTTTTTTTTAAAAGACTTGCATTATTAGTATGTATATTGTTCTATTGTCTTAAATAAAATTTCAATAGAAAAACACATTTAAAGATATTTTTTCCATTCGTGCACATGCTATTTTATGAAATTCCAAGGAAAGTTAATTGAGTTTGCTGTAAAAATATGAATCATTGTCATTTAGACCTGTCAGACAAATTCTCCTTAGACAAAAAGTTAGCAAACAGGTCAGACAGAATGGCAGTAAGGGACTGGTTTTGTTTTGTTGGTCTTTGGGAAAACCTAAGTTGAATGTTAGTACATTCTAGGGAGCCTATATCATCATGTGTCTCAAATAATACCTTTTAAAATGTTTCGGTTGAGTTTCCCACATTTGGCTAAAATGTTGTGACACAATGTATTAATTTTCATCAAGCATTACTGACCCCATCAGCATTTTAGGTATGAAGTCTCTCTCATTATGGGAGGCATACTAGTAAGAATTATAGAAAAAAACATATTAAAAGATTGAATTCTTCAGGGTTATCTCCCAACAAAGTCTCTGGATGGTGCCTCTTTTGCAATCCTATGACTGACATAGAGTGGTCAGTCATAGGAGAACAGTGTTTGACAATGCACAGAATAGGATCTGGGCATAATGACATGTTTAGATTATAGAAACACTGATTCTTTGTTAGGAATTGGCAATATTCTAGACAGGGACTGTTTAAGCTTTATAATCTTTTTTTTTTTTTACTGGCATGTTGACATTATTAATCCTGGACTTGAGAGATTGATTCATAAAGGTGGCAGTGGCTATCACCTATTTTTGCTGCTCTCTGGAATCTTTTATTTGGAAGGCAGATAGATCAATAATTTAGCCCACAGAGTCCTCAATAATTAGAGGAGAGACTTTCCTTCCATCCAAAGTAGGGCTTTAGAGCAGATTTGTGGAACAGATGCTAACTCCATCAGGCCAGTATTAGGAGACAGCTCTCGAGATTTGTGATTAGAGTCTTGGTATGTGTGTGAACTTCCGATAAGGATAATTATAATACACAGACTCCTATATGACTATGTTATAAAACCTCAAAGATTCAGGAACAAAAGAATAATGTGTTAATTAATTTAAAAGAAATTTGTTAAAAGTTTTTAAAGTGCTTAAAATATTTGGCTACCTTCTCTCAAGTAACTTAAACACCACACCTCTCCTACCCCCATTTAAATGTTTTATTTCATTGCTTAGCAAACCAGTTTAATCTAAATCTGTGACTTTATGAGAAGAAATTCCAGTGTGGAAACTCTTTCCAATGATACAGGTAAGTTACTACTCTAATTTATATATTTTTAGTAGCTGGTACAATGTTGGCACTAAAGGCTTGAAAATTGATTAAATGGGTTACCTAATTTTTCTAGGTTCAGACTGGTTCATGCTTACAGCAGTTGTATTTGTTAAAAGAAAAATCTTTTCAACTTCCAGCACATTATTCTAATCTACTGGCAGCTACATAGTGCTGTGGATAAAGCAATGGACCTGGATTCAGGAATAACTAAATTCAAAGCCAATACATTTTTCACCACAATTATATATTTTCAGTCAATCAACAAATACATATTAAGCATTTATTATGTTCCAGGAATCCTGCTAAGCTTGGGGTTACAAAACAAAAAAAAATTAAAACGTAGTCCCTGCCCTCTGGGACCCATTCTAATAGGAGAAACCACATGCAAAAAAAAAAAAAGCCCATACAAGATTTATATAGTATCAGTGAAAAATAGCCTGAGAGAATAGAAATAGGAGAGAATGTAGAGGGAAGCAGGGACGGACCTGGAGAGGGCTCCTACAAAAGATGCAATCTGTGTCAAGTCTTGAAGGAAATCTTTTATCCTACATTAGAATATCCATAATGACTGACTTCATATCATATATGCTTTCAAATTACAAGTTTCCTAAATCCTGAATCAGTGGAATCAGTCAAATGAATGAAATTTTATTGTGCTGATTTGATTCATGCTTTCTGAGATCAGTAACACCTGGCTGACCACTTGGAATAGAAAGGCAGTGACCACTTTATTATCTCTGAGTTTTCCGAATTTCTTGGGTGAATTAACAATGGAAAAAT